>NC_056725.1:1636067162-1636182162 GCF_019279795.1 Protopterus annectens | reverse complement strand
GTTAGCAAAGGTAAAGGCAGGGGTAGTGAATGTAATTTTGAGAGAGATTTTTGCATGATCAGAAAGAAATCGGGGTTCAATTTTGAAGGTATTTTTGAATTTAGAAAGGGTGTCTGAAATTAGAAAGAAGTCTAGACGTGACCAAGATTTGTGGCAATTAGAGTAGAAAGTATATAAATTTTCTTTGGTCGAAATATTACTGAAAGTAATGGTGTCTATAAGATTAAAATCTGAGATAAGTTCCTCTAGGGCTATAGAAGCTTGGAAGTTATAAGAGGAGGGGTTGCTGGGACTAGGATCTATTACAGCATTCCAATCCCCACCTACTATGAACAAGTAATTTGGAAATGAGTTTAGTATATTATAAATTTCTAAAATAAAAGTTTGTTGTTGAGAGCATGGTCCATATAGGTTCAGGAAAAGAACTGGTTTGGAGGAGTCTGGGAGAAGTGAAGTAACACCATCTGCCATTTATATCAGATTTAAATTCGTTAATAACTTCCTGGAATTGTTTCTTAATTATAATGGCTACAATTCTCTGAATTTGTGCTATCACCAGCACTTATTATAGACCTAATCCATTTTCTATTTTTACATTCTCCACTCTTCTTTAGATAGGTGAGTTTCCTGAAGAAAACAGATACTAGCCTGGGATTTAAACACAAGGTGGAGTAGCAGTTTTTTTTTAGCAGTATTTTGTAAGCCTTTGATATTCCAAGAGTCAACAGACCAACTCATGTATGTTAATCCTAAACAGGGTGTAAGGAAACATTATATATTTGGAGTCTTAATATTATATATGAATAGATTAATGTGTATTGAAAAGAGTCTGCACTGTAATTGCAATATAAAACAAGGGAGATGGAGATCCACATCTGATTTGTGTCTGTAAAAAGTTTGAGTGTAGAGAAGAAAGTAGCAAAGTACTCCTTCTGACATGCCCCGGTGCCTACCCACCCGAACCCCTTAGAAGAAGAAGTACAAAAACAAGCATAAAAAAAACCTAACAATTCTATACATATGTACAAAGAAAAACGCATCCAAAAGATTATCAAACTAGATCCCTACTACAGTGCACATATAGCATCCATATATGAATAATACTCCTACTAGTATGACAAATAACTATGGCAAGTTGTAAGTAAATATACATATGTACGCCTGTTTGCTTAAACTTAATACATATGAGAAATGAAGATCTATGGATTCCATACAGAACAGATTTAGTACTAATAATAACTATTTATATAGAGTCACAAACATAACAGGTACACTTTAAAATTGGCACACCACTAAAGCCTTATGAAGCTTATCGTATACAAGAACATGTTACTAGTGCCTATAACAATATAATAGAAGTTGTAAATGATTAAGGAGCTAGACAGAATGAATACTTGTGATATTGTTGGACAAAAATGTATTTACACTGAACAGACTCTGTTAATAACAGAGCTAATTTAAAACTAAGGATCTTGTTATATTATTTGTACCCCTCCCTCTTTCTGTGATTACTGTTTACCGGATATATGGACTTCTGATTGAAGTTTAAATGGTCTTTAAATCCCCTTCTTAGCTATTTACTGCATGTTTAGTTATATCATTAAGTTAGTTTTACAGCCTTATGCCTAACTCTGAGGGCACCATGCCCCTGATGGCATTTTACACGTAAATATTCCTTTATTATCCAACTCTGCATACATATTTATATATCTGTAGACAACAGCCAATTCAGTAAAACAGGAAGACAGTATAGTAAAATATGTAAGTGCTATCATATATTTTTCTTTATATGTATGTGACCAAATACTGGTTACTTCATAAGAACAAAGTTTGCTATATTTATGATTTTATTCTAGTTACTCTTACTGTAACATCCTGCTGCAGTTAAACTAAATATCTCTTACTGACATCTGTTGTGTTGCTAGATAAACTGTGTATGCTTAGCGTGTGCTGGTGTAATTATTTATGCATTTACAATACATACTTTATACAACATGGGGAAAGGGAAGTTAAACAGACCATAATAATCCCCGCGGTGCCCCTGAAATAAAAACTGTTTTTTATGCTAAACTATGTAAGTATGATCCATAAAAAGTATGCAGGAACATTATATTATATAAAATTGATGGAGGTCGAACCTTACAAGCGTCGGCCCAAGGAGTCCCCAGCAATAAAAATCCTACTGGAAACCTCAGAAGACCTTGCTTGACATGTGGATCTGCCTTAGAAAGGAAAAAAAAAATGTTTTAAGCGTTTTAAACAGTTTTAAACCTGCTAAACGGACTGTGTTGAAGCTGGATTAGTGAGTGACACTGTCACTGAAGCCTCCGGTGAGTAAACTGAGCTTATGAGGGGTAAATCTGCTGAGACGCTTGTATTGGAAGTTTATGAGTTTATAAAGTTTCAGGAACCTTGTTAAATACTTTTAGGAAAGTTTCTTTTGCTTCACTTTGAGAGGTTGCAGTATATTTAATGTCATTTTGAAAGAAGATCAGTGTGTTTGGAAAGCGCATTTGAAATCTGATGTTCCTTTTGATAAGGTCTGAACAAAACGGAGCTAGTTTTTGTCTGTTCTCCTTAATAGACATGGGTAGATCTTGTGAAAAAGTTAATTTGTGGTTGTTCCATATGAAGTTTTTATTTTTTTTTGCTGCATAAAGAATCTGTTGAGCAGTCTGGAAATTGAGTAGCTTTGTGTATATTTGGCGAGGAGCTAAGGCATCTTGACTTTTATGAAGCGCACGATGGGCTCTCTCTAGTATTACATTTTTTCCACCTTCACCTTCTGAGTGGAGAAGTGATTCAAATATTTGCTTTGTTGTAACAAGTAAGCCTTGGCTGTCATATTTCTCTGGGAGGCCTCTTATTAAAATATTATTACGTCTGCTTCTAGCTTCTAGATCTGTAAGTTTTGTCTGTAAATCCGAAATAAGAGCTGTTTTGGCACGCAGATCCTCCGATAAGGACTGTAATTGAAAGTCATTAGATTGTACTTTTTGTTCAAGTGTGTCCACTCTGTCCAATATTTGATTGATGGATTTTCCTAAAGTGGAGAGTTGTTGAAACCTTGTATGGCAGAATGAATGGGTTGAAGGGCCTGTTTCAGCTCATCCATGTGAAAGCTGGAATCTTCTTTGGTGTTAATATTGCTTTTAGTAGGCTCCACATTTTGTTTATTTGTTCTCTGTCTTTTTGAAAGAACATCTTTTTCAGGTGAAAAAATTGCTGAGGATTTGGCTTTTGTTGTTTGTATATCCATTGTAGTAGAGTCATTTGTCATTTTTATCTGTTTAGCCATGTGGAGTTAGAAGTATTTCAAGTAGAAGCAGGCCTCCCTGGATCTCTTGTGAAAAAATAACACTGTGGAAGAGCCAGAAATGATGAAAGGCTATTTTGAATATTGCCCACTACAAAGGTAATGAAAGTTCCGAAGATATGAAGGTAATGTAGCTCTTTTCGAGGTATGTAGAATCCTAGTAATTGTAATTGAGGTAAGGAGCTCTGTGCACAAGCTGTTCCCTAGACGACCACCATTTTGGAATTTCATATATATCTATATATATGTGTGTGTGTCTGTAAAGCAATGCAGACCCCATGCAAACGCACTTACACATGCTTACTGGTGTTTATATATGCTTAAACCTGCTTACTAGTGCCTTATTCATTATGACACTGACACTTCGCTCCAGTTCACTTTTAATTGACATTTTAGAGGTTATACAGTAGACAGATGTTGAAATATGTTCATGTACAGATTACCGATGGAAAATGGTATGTGCTGCAGTGGGATTCAGAACGGGAATGTCTGTTCATTAGGCGGATGCCCTAACCAATACACTATTGCTGTGCTGCTTCATTTGCATATATACCCATATACACATAACTCCTGGTTCCCCAAACACCCATCCCAACACTTCACTAACACTGCAGTCATTCATTCTCCAGTTGGATTCACGGTGTATCCGCACCACTACACATTGGCGACTCCCTACTCCTGTTTACCCATCCCATCGGTTGACTCACTCCACGTATCCTCAGAAATCCCAAACTTTTAGTCCACAATCATTGGTGACATAATCGACCAAAAGGACACTATTCACAAGTTTTGGGTTGTCCCACATGGGACACGCATGTCTTTATTTCAAGATTAGACTCTATACTTCATTACATCCTTACTCCCGTTAACATGACACTACAATAAATTAATAAGTATGACTATGTGGTAATGTACACATTACACATGAGAGCCTAATTATGTATGAGTTTGGCGTAATTCTTTTACAAATAGACCGGTTTAGTAATTGGCGTTGCCATAGCAGGCAGATCACAGGAATCATTCCATGTGTGAGAAAGTCTTCACATTTGTTTTTTCAGCACTGCACTGACTTTGGACATTGTACACACTTCTGCATTTTAGCAGTTTCGTCCCTTCCCTCTTATGCACAACCTATTATTCTATCTACTGGCACGGTTTGTAAGGGCACATTCATGTTATTTATGTCTGCAAATGGAATGAATGTGTTACAGAGAATGTACTTCTCCATATAGATGTATGCATGTGCGTATGCATATATACTTATAATGAACTCGCTGACCTCCATGAGGCAGTCCAGTTAGAACCAGCCCATCCAACCCTGACACGCCTGGATCCATAATTTCATACCCATAGTTCCTCCACCCCACCCGAGTTCAACATACATGCATACTATCCATTGTCCAGTTGCTATCGCAGCCATGACACACCTCCACACATTGCCCTCTCCCGAGTACTAGGGGCCCTACATGTTTGTTGTACCAACCCATGTATTCTCAGGCTCTCCCACCATTTAGTCCTTGAACATACCTGTCCTTGATTGTGTAATGGTCGGATGGCCAAACATCCTATCAATTTTTGGGTAGTCCCACCAGGGACTACCCTTTGATTGTAAAGTACACTTAGCAGATCAACAATGTTACTCCCACTGGTAATACCCTGCCTGTAGTGTGAGTAGCAGTGCTTTGGGCGGCCACGGTGGTGCAGCGGTTAGCATTGTCACCTCACAGCAAGAGGTTCTCTGATTTGATTCTCGGCTGGGGTGCCTTCTGTGCAGAGTCTGCATGTTCTCCCTGTGGTCGCATCAGTTTCCTCCAGGTGCTCCGGTTTCCTCCCACATCCCAAAGACATGCAGTAGGTGGACTGGACACTCTAAATTGGCCCTGTGTGTGCATGTGTATGCCTTCTCTGGAATGTTGGGCGCCAGGCTGGCAACTCGACACCGTAAAACTCCACTGCCAATCATGAGCAGATAGATGATCTGCTGTGGCGACCCCTAACCGGGAAAAGCCAGAAGAAGAAGTGTGAGTAGCAGTGCTTTGCTCACTTCTGCCCGGCTTGATATGACATACGCTGACAGCGCTATATAATACTGGAGTTGCTGTTGATTCCCTTCTCATTCCTTTTCTATGCTTTATTGTTACAATGTTCATTCTTCATACATATATATATATATATATATATATATATATATATATATATATATATTATATATCTGTACATACTTACATACATTTCCTATGCTAGACACTGCTTACACCCACACAAGTGCACTCAGACTTGCTTACTGGTACTTATATATGTTTACTGCTGCTTATTTGTGCTTACACCTGCCTTACTCATTACAACAGTACCACATGATTGAATGTCATTTAGATAAACATCTCATGCAATACTCTTATGTCGGCTTTACATCAAAATGACATTCATTCCACATGGAACATGATATGTGCTATTGTTGGACCGTGAATGCCTGTTCGTTTGCCGGATGCTCTAAACACTACACTATTGACGTTTGCATTGATTCTGCATGTTTTTCTGTATTTGAATGATTTTGATGTGTAAGCTATGCTCAGCGGAGGGCAGTGATGTGCAAACACTTTGCGCTTTGCTTACACGTTCGATATTGCAGCAATACAAATGTAAAATAGGGACACGGGGAATCTAATTGTGAAAGTTCTTGGGACAGGGCTCTACATTCCACTAAGTGCTTGTGTATTTACTATTTCGATTTTATTTCACTGTTCGTGGACACGCTTGTATGCTTAGCATACATTTCGGTATCCACGGACACTGAATTACTGACTTACTGTTAGAGGCGGGCTCTAATAGTAAGCATAGTAGGTTGTGCAACTGTCAGGGCATGTTTACACCTCCGTAGAGCACTTGTACATGCCCCCTGCACTCACACACATTTCCTGTGCACATCGAAGGTGTGGCAGCGCACCCTCATACATATTCACATGGCACTGCTGCACCATCTGTAATGAGGACGCTTGGCGCAAGGCTAAAGCCGTCTTTGCACCAAGCTTCATGAATCCTGGGGCATGTGTGTGATGTAATGTTTTATAACTGACATAATTACTTTTTATATGAGATAAAATATTGAGGAAATGTACTTACAGAGTGTAGAGGAGATGGTGTCCTCACAAGCATATTGCATGAGCATTTACACTTGATTATATAGATGTGCCACTGAAGTAGTGTGCTAATATGTTTTGAATGCTGTGCTCTTCATATTCAGGTTTTCTTAGTATCCTGCTAGTTGTGTTTTCTCATAGTATTACATGTGTATTATTTATTCCACAGCATGTATACAGAAGTGTGTTATTATAATAATAATTAGTGCTGTAACCACTCCATGTGAAACATAGGGGTTAGAAGATACAGTCCACAGACATATTGCAACATTTCCATTATAAATTGTGTAAGTATGCTACATAAACGTATACTATGCCTTATGTATATTCAGACCCTACACCCATTGCACTGTTTTTACAGCATACATTAGCATGAAGAGCCATTCAGGCAGTTACACACAGAGTCATGTTCTGCATTCAGTAATGTACAAAATGGTAATTAAGGTCCACCACCACCAGTCTTGTTTGGATGACTGAAGGCTTAGTCTTTGTGCATGTGAAATAAATTTTTGAGTTTTTGTCAAAGCATGGAACCATCATTCTCAGGGATGAATGGCTATGGCTGGCACTGGTAATGCATCTGTCTGTTGCTAAAGGAAAAAGAAGAAGAAGTTATGGTGAAATGATTCAACACCATACACCATAGTGAAAAGTAAAATAAAAATAATTTATTACAGCAATGATCCCTACTTTCTTCATAAAGATTTTCTCTACAAGATTATAATATCTACAATGAAACGCATTACAACAAACATTTTGCACCACACATTGCACCAAGCAAGTATAAAGCAAAAAAGAAAAAAAAGAGAAAGAATGCTGAACATATTTCAGCCCTGATAATACTTTTTGCTTCTCCCATTATCAGAATGTTGCTATTTTTCCTTAAAGTGTACAGTTATGTATTTGGGATAATTGGAAATGTGAAAATTATTTAGTTAAATTAAAGCGAAGAAAATTAGCTGAAGGAAAAGTTACTGAAATTTAAGTTACCATTGTTACATATATTGTTAATTTGCATTAAAAATTAAATTCAATGAATATAATAAAGGTAAACAATATTTTTACAATATTTTTTAATATTTTTTCATACAACAACACATTCTTGAATTTTTTGATGCTTATCTTAGAAAGGTGTACACAGGCACCCTGTACACATTTTTATAAGGTGTGTTCAATATGTGTCCAAAGTCAAAGTCAGTTAAAAAAATCAATAAGTTAAAATATTTTAGCACACCCACTTGGAGTTGAATGACACAAGCGTATTAACTCATTATTGGCTTAGCAGGGATACATAACATGACTATGCAAGGCATTAGCCTGAGGCAAACATGCAAGGCATTAGCCTGCCAGAAGCCTTTTAATCCCATTGTGTGCAGGTTCCAGTCATCATGTTATTTTACACAGCACTGAAAGCTTTATTTTACAGGAAACTGAAGCACTGAGAGAGCTTGAAATAATATGATGTGCCTATAGTTTACAGTTGATCTTAGCCATGTGCTCTATAGGGGTTTATCGGTGTTAGCAGAAGATTGCTTATGTTACTTCTGCTGTCTGTCAAGGGACAGTTGCTTTAGTTTTGACTAACACACACTTTGAAGTTTTGATTCAGCATTTTTTAGAATTAGGACTATTCAAGTTCCCAAGTTAGTTGCCGCTTCCCGTTACGTCAGTAGACACTGCAGTGCCGATTTTGCCACGTCAGTTGGCATTGCGACGCACACCCTTGAACACCTTGAACACATTATCTCACCAATCAAAAGTTGGTCTAGCTGACAGCCTAGCTGGACAATCGCGCCAGGCGTCTAATAATATCAGGACAGACGGCTGAATTACAGTGTCTAGACACCACCGCATAGGTTCAGAATATTTCAGCGAATCTTTCTTTCCGAAGTATCTTCCATACATGTTATATTGTTATATATTTGTTATATATTTGTAATGTGTACTGTGCGGGCAATGTATAAATTCAATTTATCTGAAAATGTAGTGAATCGAGTGTAAATTCTGGAGGTTAAACGCCTTTTGGGGAGGAGTGTATGGGATATTTCAGTGATGGCTGTATTAGCATCCTTTAGACCTCCCTGTTTAATGTGAAACAAGAGAAGAACAGGTAGTTGCCAAAGGTGTAAAAGGTACAAATGAAATTGTGTAAAACAACCAAGCACCACCACGGATAAAAATATCCTTTAATGTTTCTCTGTTTAATGTGCATTTTTTTATCTTGAATTGTTGTTTAGACAGTTGTTTCTATGATGCTACTTGCTATGTTGCTCCATGAGTATAGCAGTTTGTACTACCCATGTGGCTTATTTTTTTTTTTTTTTGTGATATCCATTTTTTCTTCCATGATAACAGATATATGGTTCCCAAGCCCAAAGTAAGATGGGGTCATCATCATATAAACCTCCTTTCTCAGATGCAGGGAATGAGGTCATAATACAGGCCATCTATCACCATGGTGGACAGCTGCTTGATTTATATGCCCCCCTAACAAGCCCTTCCATAACTGTGTCTGATGGCAAATGGTCAACAATGTCAATTCTGTTCATGAGCAGGCCCAGGCCTACCATATGTTTTAATGTAGGGCCACTGACATAACTAAAAAGGCTGTTAGAGCAAAGGCTGTAGTATGAAAGCAAAGAGCAACTGGTTGTGGGCCATCAATTGAACCACCACTCATAGAGAGAGGATTTCCTGTCAACTATCAGGGATCCAAGCATCTTAGAAAAGTTTCACAGTGTGGTGCAGACCCAGAGAATTTGCCCCAGCATCCATAATGGGTTAGACATTCAATTGTCTCCCTCTTCATCTATCCTATATAGGTGCTCTTAGACTAATCATGTTCATTAACTATAAAGATGATTTAACATTCCTTTGTCATGCTGAGCACATAATTACCCTCTACAAGGTCTAGTAAATAGGCCAACCTCTCAGAAAGACTTTGTTAGAGACAGTGGACTGCTTCAAAATACAAAGAATGAAAAGTTTATACTATTCAAAAAAAAAATAATTGTTACAGATATAAACTTACCCCCTTAATTTTCAGGAAAGATTCCCTAAGCTCAAATACCATGAAGTTTGAATTTATCAAAAGTCTAATATTTGTTGCTCAACACACATGTATACCTGTCTGTATATCAAGGGAACCAAAGCCCAGGGACATAATATAGGTAGAAAAATCATGCTAACAAAAAAGCATCCTAGACAAAGCTGCAATACTACCTAAATTGCTTCAAAGATTACTCCTAATGCATAGATCTACAGGGTATGGCCAAGTTAGATGTCAAAGTTCAGACAACTTTGATGCATATTTTATTATTGAAACTAAGGCTGGTATTCTTTGGCACTTCTCTAAATGTTAGTAGTTAGAAAAACTTAAACAAGATACATACTCATATGCAGCTCACATTTGGTTTCAAGTATCTGCAAGAAAGTTTCTGGTGAGATCTTTTCACAGTTTTTAGCATCAACCACAAAACAACTAAGTTCGTTCAATGCTGATTGGATTTATGTACCAAATATGCAAATAAATTAGGAAAAAGAACATCGGGCCACTATCTGCCACCCAGATGGAATTCAATTCAATTATAGCTTTATTGTGTCAGTAAATTTCAAATATATGAAACATTGCAAAATGATCATTGCATCTTCTCTTCTTCTTATCTTCTTGCTCTTCTTGTAGCATTACATGAACCAATCCATCTGTCTATTGTTATCTTGGATCAGAGGTTTATGTTATAACTGCTGATGAATGATATAATGATCTTGTCTCCCTGCTGTAAAAGTCTCCACCATTCTTTTGTAGTCTTAGTATATCTCTCTCTATCTCTCACACACACACACACACACACACACACACACACACACACACACACACACACACACACACACACACACACAAAGAAAAACAACAAATACAGTTCTCCTTGCAGCTCTGCCCCCCCCCCCCTTCATTTTTTTTTTTTAAATTTTGGATCATTCACTTTTAAAGACTATTTTATTCATTGGCTATAATGGTTGTCTTTATCCAGTGTTAATAACTGCACATATCCAGAGTATAAAATTCACAGTAGCCCTCATTATACACTCTTATATTCAAATCCAGAAAATAATTGTCTCTCTTGTTATATTGTTTAGAGTAAAAAGGATTAGTCGAGACAAAATCTAGATCTAGGAGACTCTGTCTGATACCCGCCCTGTAGGAGGAATAAAGGCATCTTGTTGAAGTTTCCAGTAGTTTATGTGTGTCATGTGCTAAGTTTATGTTTCAATACCCCATTCTTATGTCTGATTAGATGCTTTTGCTATCTTGTAAAATGCATTCATCCCTATTTCTAGGCTGAAAGCACTGTTTGGCCAGTCTGCTTAACAGAATATGAATGCTTGCATAGCATACATACATGCATTCAAAAATCTGTTTCTAGCAAAATGTATCTTAAATACCAATCAGCATAACTTTAGTTTGTAAATGTGTTTTGAGAGTGATATTATCAATCACAATAGTAACACATATTTCATTTCTGCTACAATGCTGTGTTGATTTTAATTATGCCTTTTCACCACAAGGTGTGTTGATTTAAAGAGGAGCTTTCTCTCCAGGTACCCTCTTTTAATGACCTGTGCCTTGTAGCAACAACCTTGTACGCTGTCAACTCATTATACACATGGGAATAATTGTACATTTGAAGGACTAAGCATAATATCACAAAATTTCCTGAGTTAAATTTTTTATGAATCTAGGACAGCTCATGCAATTTTAAAGAAGAAACATTTGCTTCTGCAATACTTATTAGAATATTATCTTTTTATATCTGAATTCATTTTAAAGCTATTCATTGTGATTATCTATAATTGTTTCACCTGTATTTTATGTCTTAATACTTTTTTTGTATCCAGGGAAAAATAAAAGTATCTCTTTTACACATAGTACAGTGTTCAGCATTAACTCTACATCCCTAGAATCCTGGACAATGATAACTGTTCTCATAGAATCCTGACTTGTTCCTTCTCCCCTCAGGACATTATAGAAAATATGCTAATTTTTAATAATATTTTATTTTGCTGTATATCCTACTCTGGCTTAAACATTAACCAACAAAATGTAATTCTGTCTTAAACTGAGTAATAAATAAATACATACATACATACATGCATACATAAGATTCAGTGCTGAAAATGGAGTACCATTAAGCCTTTAGACATTACCCAGCAATTACTTGCTTATCAACTTTTTGAGCTCTACCTGTGAACTCATATCTTGACCTCTGTACAGAACCTAGCCATCTATGTATCTATTTAATGTTACGTGGGTGCCACATTTAAAGGTGTGAAAAGTGTAAATGTACAAGAGAACTAAATGTATGACTAAATGAGAATATATACTGTGTGTGTGTGTATATATATATATATATATATATATATATATATATATATATATATATATATATATATATATATATATATGGTACAGCCATCTTAGGGTTGGTATACAGAAGTAGCAGGCTGTAGGATGTATAGCCCCTGTCACACGGTTCTGAGGCTGATGCCTGTTTAGAATGATGGTTGAATCATATGTGAGTTTGGCAATTTGCTATATCACAGTATCTATTTTTTTTATTTTAATGTTTGTTCAGAAATGATTCAGGGTAGTTTGATCTTTTGTCATTATCTGCACAGACTTTTATTTTTCTGTTTTTATTGTGAATGATAGAATTAATTTTCTTTCCATTGTGTAATGCAGAAAAACTGATGTATTCTAAAAAATCCTATAATCTAGATACAAGTCGAGTTAGCATAGCTGTTCAAATGGATGCAAGAATGCTATCTTAGATCTTTACAAAAAAAAGAATAGAAACCTAACATAGCAACAAAAAAATAAATGTGTCAGTAATTACATACATATACATGCATGCATACATTAATTTATGCATGAATAAATAAATAAATACATTGACTCATGCATATTCATGCATTTGCAGTGCTAACAGAAAAGACTGTGGCTGTTTTGCAATGTCCCATGGTACCATCACGTTTTGTTAGTTCAAGTCTTACTTTTTCTGGTCATTCTTTATGCCACTAATTTATACACTGGAAAACACCATAATTACATTTTCAGCTATTTTTCATAAAAACTCAGGGTTCAGTCCTTAGGCTACTCCTCATTGACATTTACTTGTTGGTGGTCAAAGCGAATATTAAGGATTTGTGGTCGATCAAGTTTGCATATGATGCCATCATAAACTCCACAGAGAACATCATGCTCCCCCATGAGGGTCTGTCCCAAAGAAATATCTTGTGTCAAAGCCATACACTAAAACTAAATGCTAAAATGTAGATAATATCCTTTGGCAAGCATGGCTCCTTTTGTAACTATCAGATTGTCAACCCACCCCTGAACATTTATCCCATAGCCAGGGATCTAGGCACCTATGTCAACAATGAACTGTCCTTTGAATCACCAAGTATCCACTATTGTAAGGAAGTCCCTTTTCTTCACACAGCTTATATCTAAAGGGATGGCATCCAAGTTTCACTTGCAGTTGGTACTCATTAGGCCAATCATTGAGTATAATGACACTTTTGGTATTTATTTGTCCAAACACTTGTCACAAATGGAATTACCCCAACACTTTCTCACTAAGAAAACCAAGGGCCTAACTCATGAAAACTATATAGTCCACCTCAAAACCTCGACTATCTCATTGGTATCATACAGGCTACTGAGAGTTGATTCCTTACTTGTGTATACTGAACCAAAATGCCTGCTCCTGTCAGAATGTTACACATTTACAAATCCAGCGGTGGCATAAACACCAGCCCAAATGATCTCAATCTTTTCTGTTACATAAACAGAACATGCTGAAGAGATAGGTATGTACCACAGAGAAATCAGCTTCCATGGTACCATCTTCTACTCCACATAAAGCAAATACTTATCTTACTCTAGTCAAATGTAATTTGGTCAAATGGGTGGAAAACTGCAAATTCAAGTCTTGTTTAGCACTTATATCTTTCATGTATAGGGCAAACAAGTAAATGTCCCTATATATCCCTACTCTTTCTTTCTCTAGATTATTTTAACACAAAATACAAGAGCTAAAACTACTATAGGGATGTAAGGCTAGGCTTCATATGTTCCTCACAGATCAGTGGCTCAGTAAGTACCTATACGTGTAGAAACAAAATGCATAATATAAATCAGACAGCAAGAGAAAAGAGAAGGAAAATGTATGGATAAGAAATAAAATCCTTAAGATATTTTAACATAACACATCTTTTATCAATAACAAAATAGGTGTACTACTGAATTGTCTGCCATAACCCAGTTAGTGCCCACTGGTGTCTGTAGACATATCTACGGTCTCCTATACTCCTGCTCAGTCTTCATCCTGGCCAACTGTATACATACTTCCTTGCATGTGACTCATATCCTGGGAAAGTAAGGTTAAAACCTGTCATTTGGTTGTATTAATTCTTACCATCTATATGATCCATGGACATAGTCTCTAAAAAGGCTTATTTCATATGTGCCATGACAGACATCTGGGAGCTTATCCCATAAGCTCTGTTTTATTGTTGGTACAGATGGGTATCTTTTGTGTGGTTTGTTTGGGCATCTACATTCCCACCACTTTAGCATGGTTCTCACTTGGAAGGGCTTAGCTGCATTTACCAACCCAATCACTTTGTGTGGTCAGCAGATGGATGCAAGGTGCATAGCTACCTCCCCCTTGCCCTATCCAACTTCTAGCATAACCAATATACATACTATCAACTGCTTCACTGTTATGGGGCACAATACTGCCAACCTTGCAGCTTCCTAATGTCTATAAAATATTGTAGTCTCCTTTTGTAAACCTTTCTTGTACATGTACTGAGGGAGTTAATTATTAGCTGCTATTTCTGTAGTTCCACAATCCCCATAAATGTACCTGTACCTGCTCCGGTAATGATGTTGCTTCAGATGCCAGCTTCCTGAACAAAGAACCACTGTGAATGAGAAAGGGAATGAGCAAATGAGTTTTTAGTTCCTGTACATGTTGAGCTTTGACTGTCACATTCCATTCTAAACAATAAAGATTACAGTTTCTCATCAGTCTCCCCTATAACTCATTTTCCTCCTAACTAGTTGTTTACTGTGTACACTACCCCCAACTCCATTTGCATGTGTTGCCCCAACAATTGCAATTCCACTACAAATGAAAAAGAAAATCTAGTTCATTTATTGCCATCTGTTCTCTTTCCCTGATTGCCTCCAAGTGTGTACCATTGAACAATTTATTCTTAAAATAACCACCAAAACCCACCCCACAGCCACATCTGTGAATAACTCTGCCTCTTTCTCTTTCATATCTTTCAAATTGTATCCTCACCACCTTCTCTGTTTTGCAAGTGTTAGTAAAAGACTAAACTATTCTTCAATATCTGCCTTTGCCATTGGAGCTTCTTTGGGACACCAATTGCACTTTATTTAAAGCCTCATCAAAGGAAGAATATGAAACTGAAGCTTGTCTTTCATCTGTATAGTCATTCACTGGTCGCTCTTGTGGGTGTGATAGGTGGGGAATAAGTCTAAATGACCTGGGCGTCTTTTTTGGAACAACTATATTGGAGAGATTCTAAAATGCAATTTTGTTGTTTTTTAAATGGCTCTGTTATTCTTCCTGTCTTTACTTCTTCAGCCAGTTTTCCCTTTACAATGACTTGGCATTTCTCTGTCTCTTGTTAGATTCTTTACCTCTCCACATTTTGGCCCCTCACTGGTATACTAAGCCCTTACATGATTCTTTCCTGCTGGAAAACTGTTGCTTCCTGTCTGGATAGATTCTCAGACATCCATATGCAATCCCCCTTTTTATTGGAGTCAGCAATATTACTCTTTTGTACCTGAAAGGGTAGTGAACCCCTACATGCTTGTCCTCCCAACATAAAGCAAACTTTGACTACTTGGTTGGTCTTCCCATATGCCATGCAGTGGTGTCAAAGCTTGCAGTATGTGCCATTTTGGCACTGACAGATGATTACTACAAAACATCTACCTGGTCCCCCTTCCAGTTTTCCTGGTTGAAACTCCTGCACCCCACTGAACCAGACCCCCTTTCTGCTTCACTGGGAAGCCACAAATAGTTGTGGCTATCCCATGACCTGCCTAATTCTATCAAACCAGAACCAAATCCACCAAGACCATGGTCTTTCTGGGTAGACCTGTCTCATATGTCTTTAGTCTTTCTTGTGTCCTACCAACTTGCTGTATCCATGTATAAACTTCATCCATGTCAACCTGTGGAAGTGCAACCACATTCCTATTGCTTTTGGGGGGTTCTTTCCCCTAATATTTCCACATAAATGGAAAAATGATTGTACAATTCTCCCTTTTTTTATTTGGAGCTGATTCTAATTATTTTTTTCTCTCTATTGTTGACTCCTTGCTTGTTTTCTGAAATAGCACACTGTTTAACTTCATTCCCTTAGCCATTGCTTGCACAGTGCCTAAGGTGGTCACCATCAGTCCATTAGAAATGCCTTTTTTCATTTAATGTAATGATGATAAATTTTACATCATCTCCCTATATAAATCAAAAGGTAAAATAGATGCACAATTATGCAAAATATAGTTTCACATAAGTTGTAGCTTTATATTTCAACTTCCTTACAAATTCCTTCTCTTTATTAGGAAAGTATAGTGTACTGACAGATAACTCAAGGCAAAGTAAGTGCTGAAGGAGTTAAGGGATATTATGATGTTATACTACATTAAAGAGTCTGATTTCACAATGTTAATAGAGTATGCTCTGGCCTTCTCGGGCTGGAGGATGAATCATTGCTAGGATGTCTGTAAGATAGTATGTACTGGTACTGAATGTAACAAGGTCAAAAGATAAGATTCTTAGACCAGGTGGTCTATGTTTAAAAAAGGCATATTTGTCCAGTGTGCGTGTGAAGCTCTAAGTGAGGATCATGAGAGCATAAAATATTTAAAACTTTTACTGTTTATTAAATGCTATGTAATGTCAGAATTCTGCATGCATGAAATTGGTAAGAAAAGGTATAAAATATGAAGTTTTCCTTATTCTGATAGACTTATTTGAAAATCTTGTTAGGCAATCTCCCAGCACTGTTTTTGGAATAAACCAGTACATTGCACATCCTGAAGTGTTATTCTCCACTCAAGACTAAAAGGTAAAACTCTTTGTTATTTACTTGTGGACTTTAACATTTGGTGCTGTGACTCGGATCTGAACTCTGGTATTGCTGCAGGGCAGTATGGAATAAATTACAAGGACCCAGCACAGAAGTTCGTTGTGAATTCCATGCTGTTTTGTATGGCATAGTCAGAGATTCAGATAACTAACTATTCAGGCCATGCAAACTGATGCTAGACTAAATGGGGAAAATAGATGTGTGGAAAATGTTTTTTTCTCTCTCTCTCTTAGACAATTGTAGTTAAAAAAGGTTCATAGGTTCATAGGTCTATACTAGGCTAATGGCCCTGAAGCCTTTACAAGCCTAACCCATAGAAGTGCCAGGGCAGGTAGAATAAGTGAATAATGGTTTTGTTGAATGACTGAGTTTGTTTGTTATGTATATGTAAAGTAATAGTGGGAGAACCCCACAGGAAATAAGAAGTTTATTAATGTGTATACATATACAACAAAAAAGGAAAATCAACTCAAAGAGTCACCTTGTGTTGAGGCCAGTACCCTCAAGACTAAAAGGAAAGAGGCATGAGAGATATCTTGTGTTGTTTAATGTATGACTGAAGAGAAAGAGAGAGAGAAAAAAAAAGGTAAAGGGAAAGTTAAATCAAGTTCATAAGCCTGTAACATGTGACATAGGTGTGTGTGTTGTTGAATCAAGGTCATGAGCTTGTAACATGTTGGGACATAAGTGTATTTGTGTTTGTGCTGTTAAATCAAGTTCATGAGCCTATATAATGTTAGGACATAGGTGTGTGTGTTAATAAATCAAGTTCATGACTTTATAGCATGTTGGGACATAGGTGTGTGTGTTGTTAAATCAAGTTTATGAGCCTATAGCATGCTGGAACATATGTGTGTGTGTGTGCTGGTAAATCAAGTTCATGAGCCCTTAGCCCATTGGGAAATAGGTGTGACTGTGTGAAAGTACTCTCGGTGGGTCCAAATGAATGGTCCGTTCAAGACACAGTACCTATCAGCCCTATTGTACTGATTGCAATGCTGGAGCTATACGTTTTGAAATCATGATAAGCTAAAATCAAGGGGTGCTATGGGAAAAGGTTAGTAGAAACCTTTCCTCTGTCATTTCCCAATGACAGAATCCATACCCTTCCCTTCCTAAATGGTATGAATTGATGTAGTCATTTTTTTTCTTTTTACTCTGAAATATCAGAATCTAAAGGTAAGTCTTTATAGGGAAAATGGGAACAAAGTTAAGCAAGCAGGATCAAATCCCTGTAAGGGGGACACCTGCAAATTTTATGTATCACAATTATGGAAAAGAAAGTTGTAATTATTTAAATGAGTGGTTTCAGCTTACTAAAAAAATGCCCTGGTAAAGTATTTCCATTAAATAGAATTTATGATAAGGATAAATTAGTGAAATTGAAGAGAAAACAAAGTAAGTGGGGAACAAATGGCAGTATTTTATTATTGGTATACTGAAGCTCTTTGAAGGGAAAAGAAGTCAGCATTAAGGGGATTGCACGATGCTAATAAGAAGTTGCTGCAACAGATAAAAGAGGTTAGGAAGGCAGTACACACCAGAAAAAATGGATCCCTTTATCCTGTCTTGGCAGGTTTGGAAGAAACTGGGTATGGCTAAAAAGCAGAGACTTCTGAAGAGAATGATAATTCTCCAGTAAAAGACTAAACTATGCTTCAATATCTACTGGTACTGCTGGCTTCTCTACAAGATTCTGCTTTTTCTCAGAACCCTGCATTTCGGATAAGTGTCCATTGGACATCAGGTCAGTATGGGACTGTTACATCTCAACCTAGTTCCCCTGCTCAACCTTCATCCTCAGAACAGGCAATTGCAGTTGATGAGGTTTCTTCATCTTCTTATAATTTCACCAAGCTTCTACCTCTCCAGCAGGAGCACTAGTATTTGACACTCTGGCTTATCACACACACACACACACACACACACACACACACACACACACACACACACACACACACACACACACACACACACACACACACACACACACACTCGTGATAGGGCAGGGCAAGAGGTTTTTGCCTCTGGAGAGGATGTTTTGGCACCTCTTAGAAAAATTTTAGTGGCTAATATTCAAGAGCTTGTTCATCACCCTTGGATCCTTTTTGATTTGCATACTATGCATACAAGTTTTCCAAATATTAGAGAAGATCCATTAAAGTTTAAGCAGGAATTAAAAACTATAATAAAATGTTACATTCCTACTTTGACAGATTTAAACCAGCTGCTTTGGGTAGTTACTTCAAATCTTCAGATGAAATAAGAAAACAGTTACTTGAGAAGGCTGAAATAACAGATTTTAGTCTCACAGGGAATGCACTAATAGACAAAAGGACAGCATTGTTAAATAAAATTACAAAAGTCTGTCAGGTTAGGGCAACTTGGTCTAAAATACAGGCAGGAAGCCCCTGCAGATTATTTGAGTCATCATAATGTAGCGTTTGCTAGACATTCAGGAATACCAGATCCATAAGAACAAACTAAGCTAACTATTGCAGCTGCTTTTATGCAGGGTTTTCAAGCCCCTGTACAAAATCAAATAAAGCAAGTGCTTATAGACTGGTAGGGAAAGAACCTGGAGTCCTTATTAAGTTCTGCAAATCACTGTAATGAGTATTAGGAAAATGGAGAAAGGATACTGATGATAAGCTGTTAACTTTGCAAATAAGGCAGCTGGAAGCCTCAAGGGGACAGAGCAGAGGCAGAGGAAGAGGGAGAGGAATTGTTAGGGGGTTTAGTTAAGAGTGCTGGTTGAGGGGAACAAGGTGCATCTGGTTGACAACAATAAACTGGCAGTGCCTCTCCTGCCTCATCTGATGGATCCTGCTTCAATTATGGTGAAGCAGGGCACTGGAGAAAAGAATGCCCACACAAGCGAATGCTGAGTCCAAGATACCTGGACTGTATGGCAGACAAATTACAATAATGGTGCATTTCCTCCTCCACCTCTTCAGATTGGAAAGAATCAGGAATCACCATGCTGACTATACTAGAATAATACCACAGAAATAAATCTTGATCCTTTGCTGCCAATAGATCAAAATGGACCCTATGTTAAGATAAAAATAAATTCAAAGACCAATCCTTTTCTTGGTGGACACTGGAACCACTAGATCTGTAGAAAAAGTTACCTCAGATAGTCAGATATCAGCATCAAAACATAAAGTAAAGGCAGTTGGAGTAACAAATGCTACTGTTATGTATCCTTTTTCAGAACCTATACCCATTTCTTTAGGACCAATTGAAGAAAGGCATTCTTTCCTTTTGAGTACTACTGCACTATTAAATTTGCTTGGGTGAGACCTGTTATGAAAACTGTATTGTACTATTTACTGTAAACCATAAGGGGTGTATTTGGATGTTCCAACTGAATCAGAGAGGAAGTATTAGCAGTCTTAGCAGAAGCTGAGGAATGGCTTTTTGTAGGCATACAGACAACTAAAAAACTGCTTCAGCAGGTACCTGCTAACTTATGGGATAAACACACTAATGAAGTAGGTATATTAAAATCTGCAGAACCAATACAAATAAAATTGAATCCATCAAAACCTCTCCCTAGAGTTCCACAGTATCCACTAAAACCAGATGCAGAGCAAGGAATCAAACCTGCAATTCAATCCTTGATATAACAAGGAATAATAGTGCCAGCTAAAAGCTCTTGTAATACTCCTATTCTCCCTGTGAAAAAGCCAGGAAATATATTTATAGGTTTGTGCAAGATTTGAGGGATGTAAACAATGTGGTATTACCAGCATTTCCTGTGGTTCTAAATCCATCAACAATACTGAGTTGCATACCTCCTACAGTAAAATATTTTTCTCTGGTAGATCTGTGTTCAGCATTCTTTTCTATACCTATTCACCCTGAAAGTCAGTTTCTGTTTGCTTTTACTTATCAGGGACAGCAGTATAACTGGATATGGTTGTCTCAAGGATACACTTAATCTCCTTCTTTATTTTCTCAAATTCTAAAAAATGATTTGGAAGATGTGACATTTCCAGGTGGGTCTGCATCAGTGCAATATGCAGATGATGTACTAATACCATCTGATTCTTTTCAGCAGTGTTAGCAGGATACCCTACACATTTTAACTATTTTTGCAGAAAAAGGACACATGGAGTCAAGAAAGAAAATTACAGCTGTGGCCATCTCAGGTATATTATCTTGGTCTACTCAGTGTCACCTTAGATCTTTCTTGGGTGTGACAAAATATTGAAGACAGTGGATTTCCAACTATGCAGAAATTGCTAAACCATTGGCAAATCTTTTAAAACAAGATACACCAGAGCCACTCCCTTGGGAAAGTGAATAGGAAAATTCATTTCAGAATTTAAAGCAAGCTTAAGCTACTACCCCAGCTTTAGGTTTAACAGATTATGGAAAGACTTTCATTTTATTTTGTCATGAAAGAATTGGATCTGCTCAGGGAGTGCGTACACAGAAACATGGGACAACTATTGTCCATTAGCTTATTATAGCACAGCACTCAATTTTGTTGCAAATGGATTTCCACCATGTTTAAGGGCAGGGTGGCTGCTGATGCCATTATATTCAGTCTTGCACAATCACTGGTGCTCAGGCGTGATCTTATAGTAGCTGTCCCTCATACTGTATCATTTCTCTTATATAAAATAAAAACTCAACCCTCTCGACTGCACATCTAAATATGAACTTGCACTTCTTTCTGATGCCTCTATTTCTCTCATATGCTGTTCTTTGTTACCTACTGCTGAGGATGGTGAAGGCATGATTGTGCATGTGTGACTAATTATCTGCTTTCTCCTAAAAATAACTTAAAGGACACTCCTATACACAATGCTGAACTAGAACTATTTGTAGATGGTTCCTGTGGAAGAAATCAAAATGGTAATCTGGTTGAAGGAATATCTGTCTACACCAATAATGATGTTTTGCATCAGCAAAGCCTAGAGGATGTACATTCTACCCAGGTAGCTGAGTTAGTGGCTCTAGGGCTTATGAGTTAGCGAAAGGCAAAGTTGCCAATATCTACACCAATAGTAGTTATGCTTTTGGTATAATACATGATTTTGGGCAACTTTGGAAACAGAGAGGATACATAACTTCATAAGGAACTCAGTTTACTAGAGTCTCTTTTGTTACCCAAAGAATTAGCAGTAGTTAAATGTAGTGCCATCAGAAAGGTATAGATACTGTTTCAAAGGGAAATAATTTGACATATTAAGCTGCTAAGCAAGTTGTTAGAAGAACTTTATGCAAATTTTCATATGATGTTATTACTCTAACAGTGATGATGTGTTTGATTTTAAGAGAGTATCAGCTTTCCAAGCTGAAGCATCACAGGGAGAAGTTCAGAGGTGGCTTAAGGACAGATGCTGTAAATCCACTGATGTAATATGGTGACATTTGGACAGCCAACTGATGGTGCCTGCCTCCTTGCTACCTTACCTGGTAAGGGTATATAATTTCCCATCACATGCAGGTAAGACAGCTTTATTTAATAAAATTTCATGAACCTGGTATGCCCCTCATGTCTCCTTTTTGATACTTCAGTAAGTTAATAATTATACAGTATCTCTGACATATAATGTCAGCAAAAACTTGCATCTTAAAGCTGCATGCTTACTATTACATTTGGGGACCTTTTGTTAATGTGCAGCTGAACTTTGTTCAGATGCCAAAGGTCCGTAACTTACAATTTATATTAGTGGTAGTTTGCATGTTTTCTGCATGGGTGGAAACTTACCCATGTCATAAAGCATATTATGTAACAGTTATTAAAAATTGTATTTGAATTTATATCTAGATTTAGCATACCTTGTACTATCAAAAGTGGACAGGAAACTCATTTTAACAATTCCTTGGCTAAAGAGGTATGCAAGATTTTTAATACTAAGTTGAGTCCTCACTGGCCCAACTACCCACAGTCATCGGGATTAGTAGAGAGGATCAACAGGACCCTTAAAAATAAATTTCAAAGATTTGTGCTGAAACAAACTTTAAATGGCCAGATGTACTTCCTTTAGCACTAATGACTATAAGGAGTACATTAAATTCTACAAGGAGATTAAGTCCCCATGAGATATTAATGGGGAGTCCCACTGCCCTTCCAGCTACTACCCCTGTGTCAAATGAATAATTAACTTTAATGGATAATGCTATATTGTCTTACTGCACAAAATGTATTCACTTTTTGCAGTAGTACCACAGAACTGTTTGAGAAGCTCTTCTTCTACCTCCTGACCAGACCTGTCACCAACTGCAGCCTGGTGATTGGGTTTATGAAAAACTGTTTTGAGTCCGAAGTGGAAAGGCCCTTTCCAGGTGCTACTTATGACTTTCATTGCCATACGCTGTGCAGGACTACCAATGTGGATGCACTCTTCACACTGCAAGAAGACTTGCTGTGTGTTGGTTGCAGACAAATCATCTTTGTCAGCAAAGGAAGATCAAAGTGTGAAAGACGAGTCATCTGTCCCATGCAGGATTAAAAGAGAAAATCACTCAGAAAGCAGACCATGAGGAATCCAGTGACAGCAGATACTTTTGCTCTGTTTTTGTTGCTGTTCTGTTTCGTTTTATAAACTGGCGAAGAGAAAACAGTTTCCTGTTGATTCTTTAACAATATACTGTGGACTTAAATGTGACAAACTGTTGGGTATGTTCACATATATATCATCATTCTAAGGTGGGGATTCCCATGATTCCAATCCCTGCATCACAGGTGACATTTGAAAAGGATTTTAGTGCCACTAATCTAACTTGGGGTAATGTGACTGACTTTTCAAAGGTCTTCAACTTGCAACCACAAATCATTGAGACACATGCTATGCCAGAAGTGGAACTGTACCAGTAGGAACCTTTCCCGTTGATTCTTTGACAATATACTGTGGACTTAAATGTGACAAACTGTTGGGTATGTTCACATATACATCATCATTCTAAGGTGGGGATTCCCATGATTCCAATCCCTGCATCACAGGTGACATTTGAAAAGGATCTTAGTGACACTAATCTAACTTGGGGTAATGTGACTGACTTTTCAAAGGTCTTTAACTTGCAACCGCAAATCATGGAGACACATGCTATGCCAGAAATGGAACTGTACCAGTAGGAACCAGCAAATGCAATGACACTAGACATGAAAGTGTGTTGAACTCTTTACACTTAAAAAGCTATGACTGGGGGCATGGCATGGGCATGATAGAGAATTGTTACTACATTTCCAGTGATCATGCCTACCCCTGGTTGCCTACAAACTGGTCTAAATGTTGTTTTTTAGGCTATATTACTCCTGCTGTTCAACATTTGAAGAACCCTCCAGCAGGCAGACTGAGAAATAAATGGGCAATTCACTGGACAGAGCAGGTATTTTCATTCTTTACTTCTGGGTATAGAGTGCAAAGGGCAATGCTCAAAATCACCATGCTTACTCAAATTCTTCAGGAGGTAACAATCATATTTCATATCACATCAGGATGGCAAATCAAGAAATGACTGAAATTCAGACTGTGATATTACAAAATTGGCTGGCACTCAACATAATGCTAGCTGCCAAAGGGGGATTGTTTGCCTTCATAGGCAGTTGTTGTTCTTATATTAGTGACTATCATGATGAACAAGATAAGTTATCCAATTTCATGGGACACAGGGCCAAGGACGTGGACAGCAAATCTAAGCATTTGACACTTTTTGGAAGGTTGGGCAGTATATTTGGTAACCTAGGAGCTAGTATATTGCAAGGATCATAGGTTCATAGGTATTTACTGTGATAAAGACCACAAGGGCCTTTTTAAGCCTAGCCATGCATCCCAAATCTCTGGCAAGTTCTGATACCCTTGATAAGTGTAAGTAGGGGCTTGGGAGATGAACCATTTACAGGTTACCTTTGTCCATTAGAGACATAGGTGCCAAACCAAGGATGCATTTCCTGTTTCCCATCCACTTGCCCAGCTTGCACTTGAATTGGGTTAAAGAGGAACTCTGCTTCACATGGATGGGGAGCCTGTTCCATAGATGTGGTAGTCTCTGGGATACATACCCATCTCTCCAGCAGGTCCTATTTACAGTACAGGCAAGGTTTAATTAAGCCTTTAGAATGGGTAATTCTGGTGCTGTTTCTTTTGTGGATATGCAGGAGGTCCATCAGAGTGGGGTCTGACAATGCCCTGTATGCCAGGCATAGATCTCCCCTCAAAAGCCTGTAGGAGACAGAATACAGGGATAGGACCATGAGAAGGTCTGCATAGGATATTTTGCTTATGCCCTGTATTCATTACAATAATTGGTATTATTCTTTTAGTCATATTAATACTTTCTTTTCTAAAGGCTGTAATTACAAAATGTTTAACCTCATCCGCAATGCAATGCCATTTATAAAAGTATCTGATAATTAACTTAAGGTAAATGAAAATTCAATTACTGGAGATGATGAATACTACAATGCTGAAGCATATTTTATCAAGTTAAGAATAATGAAAATATAATTGTGTGTGTTGCATGACACTGATAGTGTTAAATGGGAAATAAGTGTTACAGAAAATATTATATCTCATGATTATTCTTCACAGAATGAAACTTAACTTGCAGTTTCTTCACAAATGAGTCAAATAATATGTTTGTAATATGTTTATGTTAAAATCAAAAGGTAAAATAGATACATCACTATGCAAAGTATAGTTTCACGTAAGTTGTAACTTTATATTTCAGGTGCCTTACAACTGCATTCTATTTATTAGCAAATTATAGCATACTAACAGATAACTGAAGGCTAAGTAAGTGCTGAAGGAGTTAAGGGATATTATGATGTTATACTACGTTAAAGAGTCTGGTTTCACAATGTTAATAGAATATGCTCTGGCCTTCTCAGGCTGGAGGATGAATCATTGCTTGGATGTCTGTAAGATAGTATGTACTGGTACTGAATGTAACCAGGTCAAAAGATAAGATTCTTAGACCAGGTAGTCTATGTTTAAAAAAGGCATATTTGTCCAGTGTTCATGTGAAGCTCTAAATGAGGATCATGAGAGCATAACTTTTTTAAAAATGTTGCTGTTTGTTAAAAGCTATGTAACGTCAGAATTCTGCCTGTATGAAATTGATAAGAAAAGGTCTAAAATATGGAGTTTTCTTTATTCTGATAGACTGATTTGTTTATTTGAAATAAATCAATATTTTGCACATGCTAAAGCATTATTCTTGACTCAAGATTAAAAGGTAAAATTCTTTGTTATACGTCTGTGAACTATATATATAATATATATATATATATATATATATATATATATATATATATATATATATATATATATATATATATATATATATATATATATATATATATATATATTTATGGGATCCATACTCTTTAACGAATGACCATTTCACCGAAAGTGAAATGGTCGAGCACACTTTTGTGAAAGTGCTTTTCGCCAAAAAAGCACTTTCGAGCAAGTGTGCTAAAAAAAAGATGAAAATGTGGGGAAATGGTTGTTGCTGAGATTGTAGCACAGTGAGGATAAGGGAATATTTCTTTTAGTGCAATGTTGGAATGGTGGTGCTGTGGTAGCATTGTCGCCTCACAGTAAGACATTGTCCTGTTCGATTCTCAGCTAGTGTGGAGACATGCGTGAATGGGTGTACCTTTGTTGAAGGTTGTGCATCAGAGCTGGCAACTCGGCACATAAAAATCTACTGCCAGTCATTAGCGGACCGGAGTTCCGCTGTGGCGACCCCTAACCGGGAAAAGCCAAAAGACAACAACAACAACAAAAAGTGCGATGTCGGAATGAGAATATAAAAGTAGGGGGAGAGTGGGAGCACAGCCTCCCTGTGTAAATGTGAGTACTGTGTTTTTTTTTTAATTTTGTTGTTTCATAATATTTTTTGCACGCTTTAGTGAAAGTGCTTTTTTGGTGAAAAGCACTTTCGCTAAAGTGTGTTTTGTCATTTACATTTCATGGAAACATAATTTTGTGCAATAGTCCTAGATCCATATATATATATATATATATATATATATATATATATATATATATATATATATACATATATATACACATGTGTTTTTTTTTCCATGCACATAACTAAAATGACACTTTCTATCACATCCCTGTCTACTGCTTAAACCACTACACTGACACTCTGCCGTATAACTGGTGAAACCTCACTTTGCTGGACTTCACTGCTTGCACAGGGGGTTCTGAGCAATGCCTGATTTTTTTTGTTAAACTTGGTGCTCTCCCATTCTAAATGACACTTGCCATGCCTCTCAGCCTTCTAACACAGGATATTTGTTAAAAGCAGAAGGGTTATGATGGCGCAGCCTTAGTAACTGCTTTTCAATATTGCACATAGCAACTTTTAGAAAGTTACTAAAATAACAGACTGTTTCTTGGAATGTTTTATTTATTTATTTATTTATTATTAATTATTATCCCCAGTCTGGAAGTAAACATCTATGTGAATCTCAGTTCCAATAGATTAGAACGCCACCCAGTACCTCTGCAAGTAGACACTTGCTGCATGTACTATGGCTGCTGTATTTATTTTTTGTTTTAATTTTAGACACACATTTCCACATTGAAAAGCTCCCAGTGGCAACCCATTCCTCTGGCAAGACCCTGATACTGCAGATGGCCACTTCCTCAGTCCTCCTGCCTTGCCTGACTGGGAGCAAAGGGTATTGTCACAGACAGCTTAAAAATACTACCTAAACTGACAATCTCCACCTGCCAACAACTTCTCCTACAGTAACAACCACAAAGTGGGACTAGAACAAGTCAGTCCCATCCTTGGGTACAGACTGAGCGATACCAGAGAATTGTGGGGTAAACAGTCACATATAAAACAAATGCACTACACATGCACTGTAGAAGGCAAGATAAACCTCTGTAATGCTAAATGACCCATACAGAAAAGTGTTAAAGCAGCCCCAAAGGATAACCAACTAAAGCCTACATAGAACCACCTCTGCTACCTCACATGTTCTGGGAATTCACAAAAAACTTCATCCTGGGAATTGGAGCTATGAATTAGGCTGATCCCATTCCCAGTGGACCCTAGCCTTTTGACAACTTTTCTCAAAGACCACCTTCTCCTGGTTCCACTTTTCACACTTATCTAACCTATCCCTGAACCCAACTCCCCCACCCCAAGTCCAGGACTCATCTTCAAGCTATCTAAGCTGAGAGAAACTGTGCCTGGCTTCAAGTTTTCAGCTAACCTGTATTATGTGAAGAGTGAAGAAAAAATACCTAGTTTTTTTTATAATGAACTAGGCAGTCTTACAAATTAATGTGAGAGATGAACTATGTAGTGTTACAAATTAGTGTGACAATCAATTTATACATGCTGATAAGGTAAGACTCTTTCAGCAGGTCAATGGAAGATGCCAATGCATGGTTGCTCAACAAAGATGTCTTTCTAGATGTAGTCCACAATGAGGTACACCATTCATTTGCCTCAATAATCAACAAACAGCCCACTCTCTTTTGCACAAAGACACCTTATCCCTAAGCTTGGGAGACAGATGCCCTTATGTCTCCAGTAGACAGGATGGTTTATTTATGCCTGTCTTCCACTGCATCTGCTCCCAAAAGGTTTATTCAAAATTCAAACAGAAAAAAAAAACATTTTGCTATTCACTCCCTTTTGGCCAAGGCATCATTGGCTCCTCCTTCTGTATCATCTAGCCAGAAGCAATCAGCACAAGCTACTCCACAAAGTGGACCTGATCACAAAACAGAAGGGCTGATTGCTTCATCCCAGCCTGTCATCCATCAACCTAATCCTATGGATGATAGGATTCTGATTCCTTTCAGTCACTAGTTTTCTGAGAACATGCTTCAGTTCCTCCAAGAAGCAAGGAGACCCACTACCACAAATCCTACATAGCCCAGTGGAAGAAATGTTCAATCTGGTATCAAGCTAAAAATCCAGACCTAATAAAATTTGAGGTTGTTCTTATCTGGGTGAGCTCATGAAAGGCATTTTAGCATACTCATATACAAAAGCCCACGTTTCAGCGATTTCAGCTTGCCTTCCTCTCAATATTCCTATTATGCCCAGACCTGAGGTCAAGAAGGCTTTAAAAAGATGTTCAGCACTTAAATACTCCTAGAAAACCAGTGCCCCCCCCCAGTATCTCAACTGGGTGCTGGAAAAGTTCAGTCTGCTTCCTTTTGAGCCAGCAGCTTCTTCCACTTTGAAGTGCTATACCTGGAAAACTAGGTTGTTGGTAGCCCTCACTTCTGCTAGGGAGATTGGAGTGTCAGGCTCTCATGGCTACTCCCCCTCCCTTATTTTCCATAAGGATAGACTATCCTTGAGGATCAATTCTACCTTTATTTTTGAACTGGTAAATGAGATGTCCCTCAATAAGACAATCAGTCTACCTATATTCTTTCCCAAACCAGTAAACAGGGGAGCAAAAATACTACATTTTCCTGTATGCACATAGACAGTTCAGATTTTAGCTGGAAAAGAGTAAATCTATTCATGAGTCAGACCAACTGCTTGTTTCCTTCCTAGACTACAAGCTTGGCCAGCCAGTATCCAAACTGACTGCTGCTAGCTGGATTTCAAGGTAAATGTCTTTTTGTGACACTTGCCATTGGACATTTCTGCCCTCTTTCCCACACTCCCATTATACTAGCACAGCCAAGGGTGGGTGGGGGTAGAGTCAAGAATAATACTGGTAACTGCTCTCTGGTCTTCAGTCCTCACTTTCACTAAGCATTACAGAGGAGATGCCTTTTTCAAATCCAGAGCTACCATCACAAAGTCAGTCCTTTCTGACCTCTTAGACAGTTCTCACAGTTCCTAGCCTTCCACCCTTCTACTCCCTTAAGCTTTGTGAATCACCAATCTGTTTGAAATACTGCAACTATGATTTCAGTCAGGACATAGCACGGTTGTGTAAGAACTTACCATAACAGCAGGTCGTACTTGTCACTGATCGGTATTCCTTTCTACCTGCCATCCTCCTTCTTTACATCTTTGTCTGTCTTCTTACTTCAGAACCGAGGAGAACCTTCTCTCTTTACCTGCATTTCCCATCTTAGCTGACTACTGTCTTCCCAGATGTCTTCAGGCTGCTGAATTGGAGATAGTCTATGGATTTTTGCTCATACATCTAAATATGTACGCTTACACTCACAGGCTGACGATCATATATTGGACATATGGCTAACAGAAGGTTTAGGATTTGGTACTCAGGATGGATGTGAGTGACAAAAACCTATCTGTCTGGAATACTGAAACAGTGATCAATAGGACATCTACTGTTATGGTAAGTGCTTAAACAACTGTACTTTCCTTAAAGGGAACTATATAACAAACTTAAAAGTATATATAAAAAGTATTAATAAGAATATGGCTGCAGAAAATGTGTGCAGCTGCTGAAAATAGACACTGGGTAGGAATATAAGGGGATTTAGGAGTTGTCTACACTTGCAGTCATAAAATTACAGCTTGCTTGCTGGAAAGAAATGGATTACAGCTGTTGGGCAGAGGGGTTGTGATTTTACTTTATGTAAGGAGTGAAGAAAACAAAATGTCCATATGCTCTTTATGGTGAACTACTTAGCCTCACTTTAGTGTGAGCAATAAGTTTACAGATACACAGTTGATGCTCGTGGATTTACTAAACTGGTTACTATTTATTTTATTTTATTTTATGTCTGTTAACTGAGTAAGTAAAATGAACCAAGGACCCCTGTAAGCCACAACCTGGGCCAAGCAGTCAGTAACCAAGTACAAAAAAATACATTCAGATTATAATAAGATGTTGACACACTGAAAAAAATCAAAGGAGGGAAAAATTATATGGATAAAATACCTGACAAGGTAGTACATACAGTATGATGCAAGCTAACTAATATACAAATGATATACAGTGCAATATGTAAGTTAAATAAATATACAATGACATGTGAGTATGAAGATGGATGGAGACAAATGCTAAGTGTAGAAAATAATGGAACGTTCCAGTTAATGTAAGGGTAAAGTCTTTGAGTAGGTTTAACTTACTATGACAAGTAAGTCTCAATTGTATGTTATTTGTCAGGTGTTGGGGGACATGAAGAGAGTGTGCAGGAGCAAATTGCTCTAATGTAAAGTACAGTGAAACGAATTTAGTGTTGGAGTTGGAGAAGCAAAGTGCTTTAGCCAATATCTCTGAAGCACTTGCATTTGTTCCCTTTAGCAAGTGTGAGTGAGATGACTTCTTGAAAGAAGTACTATTTTCAGCTAGTTCAATAGGTTCAGATAGTATTCCAACAAGATGGGTCAAGTTTGCAGAAGGACCTTTCACAGGTAGAAAGGACAATGGATGGTCTAGAAAGAAGGAAAGAGAATTTTGAAGAGAATAGTTTGAGTTTTTGAATTGTAATTTATTGAGCAGGGAAGGCCAGTATCCTTGATTAAGAAGTTTATATGTGAGAGTATTTAGAAGAAGTGTGGCCCTGTCAGTCACTGGTAGCCATTTTCCTTTATTAACTGTATGGCAGTAGTGTTCTATTTTATTGGAGAGATGGCTGTAACCAATAACTTGATTTTCAGCTTCATGAAGCTGAGAGCTACTTTGTGAAGTTTTCACGTAGTAATGGGCAGATCATATTCAAGCTTAGGTAGAAGAAGGTTACTGGCTCTTGCTTGTTGAGCCTCTACAGTAAGAAGATGATAGATTCTGTGGGATAGCTTTAATCACACTAAAACCTTGAGAATTTGGGTTTTGACATGCTTGACACAAGAGAGAAACTGGTCAAATGTGAGACTTAAATATCTCAGTTCAGTGACAAATGGTAGTGAAACACCTGTTGGATCTGCATCTAATTACTACTACAGTAAATAAGGTAAGAAAAATACTGAAGTAAGTTCACTTAAAATGAAATGAAGATGGGACACTAATTAGTGGAGGAGGACATTGGCTACCTAGTGCAAATGGAAACAACATTATTAGAACCACATGGAAGCAGGGACTTTTGACCAGAACTGGTTACAAGCATTTTGTCTCTGCTAGTAACAGCCACACTAAATAAGACAGCCAAAACACTAAACTGCACCTGTGGATTTATTGAGCAGTCATTTTTATGAGTACATAAACTGAGTGCATCATAAAAACATAGGTAAATCTTATCACATTTCATGCCTTATTTCAGCTGACAAACTTCTTTAAGGCTGTTTAACTTCACTTCGATGAGATGGTTGAGAAATGTGTACTTCTTCAACCTTTCCATGAGGTCTCTGCATTGCAGAGAAACAGTCATCACACATAATACTCAAACAAATACACATGCCCAAAAATGTCCTGCTTTTTCTCTTTCTCGTAAGTTCTGTGATCTTGCTGCACCCATAAAAGCACTACATGAGTTTTCTTACAATGCAACATCACACAGTGAATGGTGAAACATGGACAAACATAGTTTAGGACATCCATGCTTCAGCAAACAAAAATCAGTCATGCAAGATGCAGGATTAAAGGGAAATTTTCTCCATATTATGCCTAAGATTTACTACTTACAATACAAAAGGTTATATTTCTGCACCTTTCCCCAGCATACAAAACATATTCATGAATACATGACAAAAAGTCACTTTGATATTTTTAGTATGGAAATTCCATCACTACCCTTGTGGAAAAAGGTTTAAACTGATCACAGACAAAAACTATTGATAACATTAGTCATTAAAAGAGGTCCCCACCAAGGCAAAGCACATATCTAGAGAATGACAGCTATGTTTTGTTTTATGTATGATTATCATATTGAGCATTAAAGTTCTACTGTGCATGATATCAAGGCATATCCAGACATGGACAATAATTTTAACAGTGTATGATTATTTCACTGAATATGAAAGGCTTCCTGGGCATGGCAATGTATTCCTGAGAATGCCATTGCTGTGTTTCACTTTCTATTGTTTTTTGATTGTCTTACTTTGGAAGAATCTGTGTCTTTGACAGTGTAACAGGTGTTCTGTGTACCTTTCTCACCTAATGCTACTTCTGTTGTGTTTTAGTTTAACTACATAGTTATAAGCCTTCCAGACTGTGCATCTCATGGAGCAGTCTGACTTCTCAAATAGAGTTGGTAGGCAAAAAGAAGACATATTCTACACATCACAATTTTAAACACACAAGTACACATACACGAGTGCGTGTGTGTGTGTGTGTGTGTGTGTGTGTGTGTGTGTGTGTGTGTGTGTGTGTGTGCCCACACATAGCATTTTACTCTTCAGTAAGCCCTAATTCCTAGTGCTCTGACTAATGTACTCCTGCAGGCAGGTAATTGTTATTGTGAGGGGACATATTGCCATCCCACTGTAATATTAACCCTACAGTTTTTCCCAACTTGCTTACTAGCAGATGACCTACCAACAACAGTTCTGGTCTCCTAATGAAGGTGAAACATACTCCTCTGGTATGTAATATTTACCACCTCTTTGATAGGTTCAGTCAGAAATTGCCTCACTCCTATTCCACCTGTAAAAATAGCTTCTGCAGTCCACATGCAACTAGTCAAACCCAATTCATCACTCTCTGTAATCCTTTGTGGCTAATGTTTCCAATGCTTCTCAGCTACTTCAATATTGTAATGTTTGCACAATCCCCACTGTAACAGTCTTAACACATTATTATGCCTTTCAGTATACAGGCCCCCTGCCATTAGTGTATCACACACAGCAGCAGCAAGGTGTGTAACTGTTTCCAGTTCTGTTTTATAAAACCTACATTTGTCTGTCTCTCCCACATATTCAGTAGACTTTATAAATCAACATGTACATAGTCCACCATCCTGGGCCACTAATATTAACGTTTTGTTTTTTGATTTAAATTAATGTATCCTTAACCATTCCTGGGTCAGATTATGGTTGACATAAGATTGTCCCAGGAGTTTTCTGCACTTACAGCTCTATTTATACCTTTTTCTCATTTCTTGCCTTTTCATCTGATCCTTCTCTTTGTATTCTTTCTTTTGCTTTTTGGCACATTCAGTCTAATTCTGGTTTGCTTTCCATTCCCACTAGTCACCAGTATGCTTCTGCTTAACTAAGCAGGGAAGTTATCTTAGACTTTTTGTCTTCATCTTCCAAAACTTTAACTATGATTGGATCTGGTGATGTCAGCAGATATGTATGCAGTCCTACGAATACAGATCTATACATGTAATCAGTTTTGGGGAGACTCATACGTCCTGTAGAACGAGAAATATACAAGTGGTCTACACTGATTTTTATATATAATTTGATAAGCATGGGGCATTTTTCTAGTTTATCTGTCCAACTGATCCAACACCTTTTGGGAACATTCGATCACCCCAAATTGTAAGTTAGAACAGAAAGATCATATTAGTTTATAGCTTGGCGTTTGTTCCTAGATATCAGGGTTGTTTTCAGTATTAAATTTAGTCTTCTAAAATATTCCTTACTTAGTTTTGTTCCCATTTGTTCATGTTTTACTGTTGATCCTTTATCAATTCCCAAATATTTATATACTCTCTCCTGCTCATGTTCCTTTATATCACATTCCTGTCCCAGGCTATTTTTTGGTGTTGCAGCTTTCCTGCTTTAAATGTTGCTTTTGCACATTTATCAGGACCAGATGGCATTCTTATATAATCTGAGAAAGTTTTGACCACTTCTAATGGTGCTTTCAGATCTTCATTTGATGAAGTATGCAATTTTAAATCATCCACAAAAAGAAGATGAGAAGTCTTTAAATTTTGTTGTTATCTGTGAGACAAACTGTAGCCATGATTTAATTTATTAAGTAAACAGCTTACTGGGTTAAGGGCAAGAAAAAACAGCAGCGGTGACAAAGATTCACCCTGGAATATACCCCTTTGAATTTTTATTCCTGGGATAATCAGTTGTCCTTTATCATGGCTTAGCTGCAAAGTGGCCACTGTTTCATGGTTAATGTAATGTAATTGATCAATGTAGGGTGTATCTTATACATCTTAAGCAGTCATTTATGTATGCATGCGTGATGCTGTCAAATGCTTTTTTGTAATCTATCCATGCCATACTTATATTCTTCCCTTTTTTACAATTCTCTATTAAGACTTTATACACAACAAATTATCCTTTGTTCCATATGACTTTTTTTGTTACCATTTTGTTGTATTGCCATGACTGAGTTTTCTTCTAAATAACTATAAACTCTCTTGGGTTCATGGGTGTTTACTAGGCTAATGACCATGAGGGCCTTTTTAAGCCTAGCTATGCATCCTAAATCTCTGACAAGTTCTGATACCCTTGATAAGTGTAAGCAGGGGCTTGGGAGATTAACCATTTCCAGGTTACCCATGTCCATTAGAGACATAGGTGCCAAAACAGCGATGAATTTCCAGCTTCCCATCCAATTGTCCAAGTTGCACTTGAATTAGGTTAAGGAGGAACTCTGTTTCACATGGATGGGGAGCCTGTTTCATAGACAGAGTATGCCTATCTGTCCATCAGGTCCTATTTATATCACAGGCAAGGTTTAAGTCTTTAGAATGGGTAATTATTTTGCTGTTTGTTTTGTGGATATGCAGGAGGTCCATCATAGTGGGGTCTGACAATGCCCTGTATGCCAGGCATAGATGTCCCCTCAAATGCCTATAGGAGACATAATACAGGGGTAGGGCACTGAGGCAGTCTGCATAGGTCATTTTACTTACACCCTGCATTCTTTTAGTGAGAAACCTCTGTGGACATTCCAGTTGTTGGATATGCCTGGTTAGGTACATACCAAAGGGGACATTGTACTCAATTATAGGTCCGATGAATGCTGAATACAGTGCAACAATGAGTTCCTTGGGCATAGATGCCATACCTTTGTTTATAAGTTGTGCAACATAGAATGATTTCCTCATCACTGTAGACACATGATGGTCAAAGGCTAGATTACTATCTATGTGTATCCCTAAGTCTCTGACTAATGGGTCAGCTCTAAGGGGTGTGTTGTCAATATGATAGTTACCATGGATGGATGACTTCCCAAAGGATGCTATTATGCATTTCTTGGCATTTAGTTTTAGTCCATGGCTCTGACACTAGTTGTTTGTCTGTGTCAGGCCCTCCAGGAGAACATTTGTGTCAGTATGAGATTCAATGACAGCTCCTAATTTGCAATCATCTGCAAATTTAGTCAGCCAGAGACCACTGACATTAGCTTTGACTTCTGAGAAGTAAATGTCAAAAAGGAGCAGTCCAAGGACTGATCCATGAGAGACTCCACTTGTGACTGGCCTCTTTGTAGAGGTGGACTCCCCAAGTCTAACTTCCTGGATCCTGTCTATGAGCAAGTTGGCTAGCCACTGGATGACATACATTTTTTTTACCTAGCCTCCTGAGTTTGTCAACAATGACTAAGTGGGGTATTGTGTCAAATACCTTGTCCAGGTCAAGGTAGGCAGTGTGAATGATTTTGTCCTCAAACATTGCTTGGTGACCTTCTCAAAGAAGTCAACCAGCTTGAGAAGGCATGATCTGCCCTTGACAAAACCAAACTAGGTCAGGTCCAGTGTCTGGAGGTTTACTGTGTGTCTGTTTATCATCTCCATGATAATTCTTTCTATGGCTTTACATATAAGACTAGTGAGACTTATAAGTCTGTAGTTTCCAGGGTTTGTAGATGGCCCACCTTTGTGCAGAGGGATGACTGTTGCCTTCCCCCATTCATTAGGCATGAAGTCTGTTTGGAGGCTACAGTTAAATAGTAATTCCAGAGGCCCTGATAGGTCATGTTTCATGCTGTTTAGAAGGCATCCTGGGATATTGACTGAGCCCATTGATGCAGTGTTCTTGGTCTTAGAGAGAACATTGAGGATCTGTTCCCTAGTGTTAGTAGGGAGAGTTATATTTGATGATATTTCCTGAGGGAAGGTTGAAGGGGGAAGAGGGATAAAGCTGGAGCTGAATTTATCAGCCAGAAGGTTTGGTATATCTTCTGGCTCAGTATAGGTGGCTCCATTTACAATGAGCTCTGCACACAATAGTGTATTGCCTTTGAGGTTGCAGACATAACTAAAGAATGCTTTGTGGTTGTCCTTGGCCTGGTAGGCCAAACTTACCTCATATTTGGCTTTGGTAGAGTTAAATTTTTCCCTTTTTTTAATAATTCAATAATCTTGGTGTAGGATTAGTGCGAGGCCTACAAGGAGTTTACACATTTGCTCAATGAGCAGAAGAAGAAATTGTATATGCATGCTGTGCACCATGTTTAAATGTAAACAAGCAAGGTTTCATGGCCCACAACAGTGTTGCTGGCCAGGAAACTGTGTAAAGCAACACAGACTGCAGCAGACATGTAAATCTGTTTACCTATGGGCAAACTAGGTCTGCAGGATTGCACAAAATGCCACAAAGTTTACCAGGGTTATTAATAAAGTAATGTATATAGTTCTGACACATTACAAGAAAGTGTATACAGTCCAGAGTAGTGTGGAAACCTGTTTCAGGCATACTGAATAAAAGTTGTGTAAATGACCAGTAAGGGTACATAGACTGCATTATAAATAAATAGTCAGGAGAAGTGTGCATATTAAAAAGAGACACACAGATGAATTGTAGGAATGAACACAGGGGAAGAGGACAGACGAAATATGGTAATGTACAGCAAATGAGGACATGTCAATGAAGCCAGTGGTAGCATGAACACTAAACACATATCAACATGATATAGTATGGACTGCACAGTTATTGTATATTATGTGACTGTCACACAAGGTGACATATCAATGGAGAAAATTCTTTGTGATATAAGCATCCTGACATGAACAATGGAAAAGACATATATGAAGCAAGATAAATACAATATGGTTTAGGTGCTTATTGTGAAGCTGTACAAAATGAATTACGTGAATATGAATGTAATGTCCGCACAGGTCTCAACCAAGCTGGACACACAGTAACAAGCTGATGGACAACAGTAGACCGAAGCATACATAATCATGGACAATATCAGAATAATAAACCAGTAATCCCATGTGTTTGATGTAACATATGTGATTGTGAGTGATCATAGATGGTTCTGTAAGAACACACTTGTACAGCTATTATAAATTGTCAACAATCTCAGAGGGGAATCAAACATACCTTTCTCAAACTTTAACATCTGCTGGATCTGTTAGGAGGGACACTGCTATACCTGTATGTGAGATTATGAGCAATCCTGGCTAGTTGACAGGTATGCATGGCATATATATGTCACAATCCACACTGTCATGAATGTATCCCATGCCATCAATGTTGTCAATCTAGTATGTATGTACTGTGTGCAGCACAGGAACATATATCACACATGCATCTTGTATAACACCTTGATGGGGGTTCCGCACCATCAAACACTAATGTTTATGCAACAAAAAGAATACTTAGGTATGGCCAATAAAATGTGAGGGAGGTCACTGTGGCAAATGTGGTACACTTGAGCAACTAATCCTTGGAAGATATGTTGGGAGGTACATGAAAAAAGGTGCGTTGTACTCAGTTATTGGTGTGATGAGGCCTGAGAACTATGGAACTATAATGCCATTTGATGTCGCTGCCCCACACATACTCAGGAGTTGTGTTGCATACAAGGGAGTAGTCACCACTGTGGGCACATGCTGGTGGATGTTCCACATACCATCTACCTGAGTACTCAAGTCACATATCCCTTAGTCTGTTCATAGGTGTGTGCTGTCTACATTATCATTAGATTATGCATTTACTTTTATAACATAACAAATACCCCATGATTTTTGTTCATCTCCTGTGTCTCCAGGCTATGGTAGCAATCCTTTGTGTGTGCTGATACTGTTTGCATTATACTAATGTCACACTTGGATTCAATGATTGTCCACAATCTGCAGTCCTCCTCAAAGCTGTTTGAACAAAGGGTGTGTACATCATTCTTGATGTCTGAGACTTAAATAATGAACAGGAAAGGGTCTAGCACAGAGTCCTGAGGTACAGACCTGATCACTGGACTCTAGATATAGGTCACTTCACACACTTCTACATATTCATCTGTCACTTATGTGATCCAGTGGTGTACCGACTTAGTGATATAGGTGTTTATTGCCACTTTTGGCAGTGCCTCAGTAATACCTCAATGTGGATTTGTGTCAAATGCCTTGGCCAGGTCAAGTTATGCAGGATCATACTGTCAACATCATACATGCCCTTGTTGACCTTCTTTAGGACATCTGACAGATGCAACAGACATGATGTAGCCTGAAAAATCACACAAGTATTTCACACACAGTCATGATATTAGCTCTGTCCTTCTAGAAAAAGTTCATGATGACTTGTTGGTCTATCTCACAGATGAGAAGAGTCAGGATGAGTCTATACATGCATGCATCAAGTGATGTCCACCCTCCCATTTAGAAGGATGCATGTTGATGTAAACCCTTCTACAGGAACATATTCCTTCTGGAGGCTGTTTTGCAGTAAGGATTTAACCGTGTCTGGTCCATGTTTTGAGTCAGCTATAGGCAAACCATGACGTTGTCAGGGCCCATTGATTCTGTGTTGTTAGCCATACAGAGTGCACAGATGTGCTGCCCTCCTTAGAAAAGAAACTTAGTAATGTTTGCATGTATACTTTGGCTGATGGCCAGTGGCAACAGGGGTTGATGTGTGAGACAAATTGACAACTAGTGGATTATTTCCTCCTGTTGGTTATGTCTAGTGGCATCCTCATGCCAATCTGTGCTTAGCTGTGTATTTGACTTAACATTTATTTATTTTATCTATTCTTTTATTTGATGTTTGTTTACCGGGAAAGTCAAACTGGGCCACAAAGAATCCATTTTCAGTGAAGGCCAGGAGAGAAATATTCCATATACAAAAAAAAAAATTTCAGTAGGACAAAGAAAAATAGTACTTATATACATGGGTTTATAAACAGGACCTAAAAATTACAGTAAAAAATAGTAGCACAAAAATATAATAAAGATTACCTAAGTATGATAATTAAAAAAGAATATTATATAAATAACATATAGTATCTATGCCATTTAAGGCATAAAGAATTCATGATAGTCATAAGTAGGAAAATGTATGTAGCTTACAGTTTAGAAAAGAAAGGAGGCGAAAGTCGTAGAATGAACATATAAGAATAGAAGTGGAAAAGAAAAGGATAAAATTTAAATAGACAAGGTAAATAGAGCTAAGAGCGGGGGGGTGAGCACTAAGAGGGCAAAATAAAGTTTTAAAAGAAGACAGAGTTTATAATAGAAGAGAAAGAAGGTAGAGGGATGTTGAAATGCCTAGAAATTAGCCTGGAGTTGAGCAGGAGCATATCCAAGATATAGAGAGATATTCATTGAGCGCATGTTTGAAGGATGTAAGAATGTGTTTAGATATTTAGGATAATCGGTGGGTGTTCCATGTTTTAGCTGTAGAGAAAGAGTACAGATTTTGACCGACTGATTTCCTTGGACGATGTTGTTGTAGAAGCTGTTTGTTTTCAGACCTAAGTGATCTACTCGGAATATAGGAGCAGAAGATAGTATTTAAAGCCAGACAGGCCATGGGTCTGTTAATAATCTTATGCACTGTGGTTAGCTGTATGAAGGTAAGGTAATGTGGAAGTTCAAGCCAGTTGAGATTGTGGAGGGCTATGCAGTAATGGGAGGAGTATTTTCCATTGGTGGCAAACTTTTCAATTTTGTTGTAGCAAGATTCGAGCTTTGATTTTAAGCAGGTTTGTAGATTGTTGAAAAGTGTGGCTCCACATAAGAGAGAGGGTAGAAAGAAGGCAGTAGACAGAGTGTGTTTAGTGTGAGTGTTTAGGAAGTTTTTGTGACGATTGAAAGTTCTATGTTTCTGGTGAGTTTTTTTAATATTATTATGTATATACAGATCAAACCTGAAGTGTTCATCAATAATGATGCCTAGATGTTTTGTGTGAGACAGAATAGTAAATTGTTTTTTTATGTAGAGAGTATGTTTTGGGGTTGAAGAGCATAAGTTTAGTTTTAGTAGGATTCAGAAGTAGATGATTATTAGAAATCCAGATCTCAATGGAAGTGAATGCATTGTGGATAATTCACTAAAGATGTGGCATGGAATCATATGAACAGATGACTGTAGAATTGTCAGCATACTGTATTAGTGTACTCTGTTGGGAAGTAGTATATAGGTCATTAGTAGAAATGTTAAATATGAGGAGGCCAAGGATAGATCCTTTAGGAACCCCAGAAGAGATGTCTTGAAAAGCAGAGAAGAAGTCTAGCCATCTGAGAGCCTGCTGTCTATTAGAGATAACTAATAAAACAGTTGATGGTAAAAGGGGATAATACAAGATTTGTGAGTTTTAGTATTAGCAGATGATGGGGACAATATCAAAAGCCTTATATAAGTCAAGGAACAAAGAGGATACAAGTTTACCTTAGTCACAAGTTTTATTTACTGTGTCAGTGAAGGATAATAAGGCTGTATTAGTACTGTGTCCAAGTCTAAAATTGTGCTGTGTAGGAGTGAGTAGCTGATTGCCTAGGAGGTAATGGAGTAGTTGTGAATGGATGCATTTCTCAAGAAGTTTAGACAGAGGTGACAGAAGGGCAATGGGTCAATAGCTGGACACCAGTATGAATGGATATAGAAAATGCAATGGCATCAGCTACAATTTTAAGGTATTGTACAAGAAGGTAGTCGGGGCAGTTAGTGCCAGTTTCCAGTCTGAGGAGAAGCTTTTTAACTTTGTTAGTGGGAACAGGCACTAGAGAAAAAATGGTGAAGTAGGAGAAACAGTGGAGTGGAAGAATAAAGATGGGTCAAATGGGGAGGGAGAAAAGAAAGAGCTATCAGTGGTGGAATGAGATGCTGGTAAGCCATGTGTGGTAGTGGGAAGAGCTAATGTGTTAGAGCCGATATTTTAAATACATTGTATAAAGCGGTTGTTAAAGATGTTGGCTATTTGTGTGTTAGTTTTATATGGAAGGGAATTAGGGTTAATTTGTTTTGCCAGGATTGAGAATAGATGAAATAAATGACTAGAATTTCCTGGGGTTATGTTTATTAGTGGAGAGTAGTGAGTAATAATTGTCACTTTTGTCTGTTGTTACTGGTTTTCTAGTCAGATTTTGGAGATGCCTGCAGTTATTAAAATCTGAGGGTGATTTTGAATTGTGCCAAAGTTGCCAGAGCTTATCTCTAGATCTCATGAGGTCTTTTGTAGTTTTGGATAACCAGGGTGCATAGTTGTTTTTTATTCTTGTCCTAGGTGGCAGGGCTAGATTGTTTAACTTACCTAGGAAAGTTGAATTGAAGTGATTGGCTGCATATCTGGAGGAAGAATCTTGCGAATGGATCAGGTAATAGTTTGCAAAATTTCAGTTAGTGATTGTTGGTTAAAGTTAGAGATGTTTTGAATAGTTTTGTACTGGTGATCTTTATTAGGTGGGAGGACATTCTAATGGCATAAGCAGGGAGGTGATCTCTGAAAGTATCAGGTAGGGTACCAGGACTGGAGAATTTAGTAGGGTCAGAAACTATAATCCAGTCAACAGTAGAAACCTGGTTATTTTTACTGGAGAAGCTAGTGGGGTGGTAATGAGTTGGGTGAAATTACAAACGTTAATGTTTTAGCTAGGGGTATTACAAGAGAGATTCTGCCAATTAATATTAAAATCTCCTAGTATAATAGTTTCATTATATAGCGTAAGAGACATCCAGGATAGTGTTTATTCAAGGATAGGAATGTTTGGGCCTGGTGGAATATATATATATATATATATATATATATATATATATATATATATATATACTGTAAAGCAGATAGCTTTAGAGTTATTAATTTTTAGGAATGTGATTAAGATTTCTACTTTGTGAAATTGAGGAATGTCTGTAGTATGAGTAGTAATGTTAAGAGATTTGGGGTAAAAAATGGCAATTACACCAACGTTCTTGTGGTACCTGTCTGCTATAATAACATTATAACCAGGTGGGAGTATTTCTGTATCATTTATAGTAGGTTTAAGCCATGTCTCAGTGGCAGGTGGAATATCAGGAGTGTGCTGTGACAACCATGCATGAAAGGTGAAAATTCTGTTACAGATGCTTTGAAAGTTTAGAGTAAAAACTTTGATGAATTTAGAGCTAGAAGTTATAAAGAAAGGAGAGTAAGAATTGTAGCTAAAGTGAACAGACAGATAGTCAGGACCAGGACTGGGGTGAATATCACCCCTGAGGATAAGATTTGAGTAGCTATTGTTAAGTATTGTTTTGGAGCTGGTACAATCTATTTTGTAAAAATAAAGCTTAGAGAGGTAGGTTTGAGCATTAACATGGAGTATATGATAATTCTTAAAGAAGAAAGGGTTACTGGCAAAGAGACTTGGTGATATGAAAGAGTAGCTTTGTAGAGAAGGTGGATTATGTCCAGATTGTGTAGGGGAACATATGTAGGGATTAGTAGAAAGATGATATAGAAACGCAGAGTATGTTAGAATGAGAAGTAACATTGTTAATGGGATGTGGAGATAGATATAAGGTAATGCTGATAATGTGATAGAAATATTAGAACAGAGAGATAAGAAACATAGAGAGTTAAAAGGAGATTAATAAGGGAAGGCTGAATTAGAAGGGAGGAAGATAAAGAAGTATGAGGAGTGTTAGTGGGAAACTAAGTAAGTGATATCAATTGGCTCTGGAAAGAAGAGGTGTGGTACAAGGGAGCAGTCTAAGGATATAAATGTAGGGAGAGTGGGGTGTGTGTGGGAATTGGGGGTAGGGTATGGGGTGCGGAATGAGCCTGAGTGTAATGAAAATGAACAGAGTAGGCAGTCAGCAGGAGACATCAGAAGCAAAGAGTGAAATGCACCAGGAAACAGGAAACAATCACAGCAATTACATTTATTGGAATAAATGCTATGTGAAAAGACCTACACATTCAACCTTGGTCAGTGATCACATTCCATACACTGGTACTATGCACATAGTCATGCAGCTGTACCAATGTCATGTACTTCAATTGCACAACATATGCTTATATATGTTTAATGGACAAGATGTGTTTCAGCAGTCTGATGCCATATCAGTACACATTACTGATCAGTTGTTTATGGCTCATGCAGAATATTTCCCAACATAAATGTTAATAGTCACACAGTGGTGCTGCTGACCAACTTAATATTCTTTTGGTATAGCAACACAACTGTACAAACAATGAATTTCATAATGTTGCAATTGTATTAAAACATGTGATACATTGGTTGTGTATATCACAGCATACAAACCATGTGTATGAGACAAGACTTATGTGACCGTGTAGTCAATATGAATGTATATTGATGTCTGTCACAGAGCATTTAATAATGGTATGTAGACACATGCATACCTGTGCCATACTGCAAGTATCACTGTGATGGTGGAATGTGAACTGTTAGATGGTTAATCTGTTCCACTACAACAACACATATCCTAATATGACAGCTATATACATAGAAGAGTATCATAACATGTCAGCAGTTCTCAGGGTACATGTTAGTACAGTTGTTATAGAAAAAGCATGTAATGCAATGGCATCAATGGCCATCAATGCATTATCTCACATCACAGATTGTAATACCCTCTTGTAGCAACACTGTTCATCCGCACCTCAATATAGCATTGTCGATGACAGGAACATTGACATATCAACTGTTCATAGGGTCATAGGATATTATCAGGCTAATGGCTAAAATTACATGAAATCCTAGCAATTATACCATGTAAATAAATGTCACAATATCTATATTATGGAAGATAGTAAGACTATTGTGCCTATGTATATACTTGTTGGATTGCATTCCATTCTGCTACTTTTAATATGGGACATTGTGCACCACACCATGACAAAATTAGCAATCACACATGCAGTGGTCTGAAGATGGTTTGTAGAGGCTTATGGAAGGACTCTGCTTCATGATGTATATGTGCATACTTAACATGTGAATATCCTCCACTCCTCTGCAGGAATGATGTCATGTGATCAGAGTAAATTGGAGGATGCATGGGGCTACATGAAAGGTACCCCAAGTGGCAGTGAAATGAAAAGCTATTCCAAAGATCATATAATGACCATAATGTACCAGCAACCACACACACACAGCAGTAGACTGGGCCTGATTTGAACATTACACCTGTGTAGGCGTAGAATATGAATGCCATGTAATGTCACAGCAGCAACACCACATATGTCTGATTCTAACATTGTCACATTGCACTTTATGAAGTATTGTAACATCACTGTATGCTGAGGAGAACATGTTGAGAAGAGCATTGGGCATCATACCTCTCAATCTCTTAGTGCAAGAAATCTGGACAAAACCTGTCAAAATGGGGGACAATGGCCTAAATAAATATTGCTCTTATAAACTTAGAAAGGAGCCAGAGTAAAAGGGTTTGTTTTAGCATACATTTTCTGAAGGATATGAGGTCTGAAACTGAAATGTAAGTCATTATTTACTGACATAGATCCTTAGATCATCCCAGTGATTTACTATCAAAATACAAATTTTATGAGAAACAGATAAAAATATGAGCCAAAAATCAGGAAATTCTGTGGAAATCTGGGCAATTGAGAGGCATATTGGGCATGGACGTGGAGTCACATCCCTGTGTAAATTGTCTCAAAATTGATAGTTGTATGTATAGACAGGCAATTTGCCTGCTGTCAGATTACAACACCTGTAGGTGTTGTTAAAGTAGCTTGCAAACACAGTAGTTAATGTTACTGGCACCACAGTGTTAATGTTACTGGCACCACACAGGTTTGCCTTGAATGTTTTCAGAGTGCATGTTACACAGGATGACATAGTCATTGTATGCTACAACAAGATGTCCATTGGAGGGTTGTACATATCTGTGGACTCACATATCATTCTAAAATTGCCACCATAGTGATTGTTGAATGCACACACAGTTGACTGTAGTGAGAATTTAACCCCTAATTATTTACAGAACACAGTACTTAAAACATGCACCACAACACAATTCTGTTTTTTATAGTGTTGGAGAATACTTTATAGCTGATGACATCAGCAGAGCCTGGTGAGAAGAAAATGCAGTGTTCCATATGCTGGTATAAAAATGAACAAGCACACATACCGGTTGACAATAGAACCCCTACCTAACCATGTACACTGACTAGAGAACTCAGTATTTATCTCAAGTGCCACAGCACATGTCCGACATGGAGGGTATTGGAGAACACTTTATAAGTGATGACATCACCAGTGGTTGGTGAGAAGAGGATGGTAATAGCAATGTCTCACATACAAGGTTAAATTTGCATCTTGAATATCAACCAATTGAATAAACACACACACCAGTTAACTGCAGTTAGAACATAACCACTACTTAACTAACTACACTGACTAGAGAACTCAGTATGTAACACAAACACCACGGCAGAAGTCTGACTTTTATTATGCAACAGTACACTTTATATTGGATAACGTCATAATTGGATGTTTGAAACACCTGAATTAAATAGATGTGCAGTCATGTACAACTGTAAAATATTAGTACTCTATGGGATTGTACTGATGACTGCAGGATACACAGTTTTGCTCTTTTGACTAGACACACATACACAAAAGTCAATAGCAGTGAGATTAGAACCCCTACCAAATTAGGTACAACAGCTAGTGAACTCATTACTTAATGCAAGCACCACAGCACAAGTCTGCCATTTATAATGCTGAAGGATGGTTTATAGTAGTTGATATAATTGGAGGTTTGAGAGAATATGTTGGAATACCTATATGAAATGGATGGCTAGCCATGTACATCTGTCAAGATATTAAAGATCTGCATGTTATCAGATTGTTGAGTGTGTAAATTGTAAAATTTGCTGTTATGTTTCCTCTGTGTAGGTATACTTTAAGAGACAGCTTTACAAAGTGCATGCAAACAGATGTCCACATTACTAGAAGAAAATCTGAATGTGTATTGTCAGTATAAAGCTGTACATGGTATATAAGAAAGCATTTTTATTTATTTCTGTAATGTAGTTGATGTATTTTGGTACAAATACTGAGAGGCCAAGTTTCAAGTCCAGGTAATGCATGACTACAGTGTAAATATGTGTTCTTTCCTTATAAAATGCCTTCCCTTTGGTTGTGTTTTTACATGCAATTTAAAGGGATAAAAACTAAATGGGTAGTAAACATAAGTAATACATGGCAATGTGCACCTTCCATAGCACACCACCGAGCAGATGGTCTGTGCGATCTCTGGCAAAGTGTTTGTGCATGTGAAATATATGTTTATACTGCTTTCCCTGTTTGCTTGTAGTTAAGCAGCAAGCAAATGCGAGCCTCTGCTATTAGGTATCAGTTAGCTTCCCTGCATGCAAGTACATTAAGTGATGAAGTGCGGCAGTCAGCACTGTGGATAGTACTGAGTGGAAGAAACACATCTGCTGCTTAGCTGATTCTGTGGCAGCAGATGTAAATGAATTAAGAGAGATTTATTTTTGAGCTCAGATGATACAGGGTTCAAATACAGGTGTATTTAATAGTTTAAATATGTATTTATAAAGCAATGAAATTATTTTTTTATTCTACTTTCACTGTGTGTTACCTTAGCACACTGTTTTAAGCAGCATTGCACAGAAGTAACAGCACCATTGAAGAGCCATTGACTGTTGCTCAACATTTGTGAGAGATGCCAAACTCCACACAAACACAGAGGACAAAAAGTGAAAGGCTTCATTGGGTTGCTTTCACTTTTTGTGTGTGGTGTGTGATTCTATTTTTTGACCAGGATAAAGGTGTTAAAATAGGGTGAATACGAAAGTGGTGAAATGGGGAGCAAGCAGGGGAAGAACAAAGGGAAGACAATATAGGAATGTACAGGAGAGAGCTAGGAAAGAACCATAGCTATCCACTTTTTCAATAGTGTAAAATAAAAATATGTATATAATATTAGCTGAGTTTAAGCTGTCACTTAAACAATGGGGGATGATGAAAACATAATCATGTCATACAGCCAATTGGAATGAATCAAGTGTGTTGAACAGACACCTGTGAGAAGTAGAGAGCTATGTACGGGACTTTTTTTGTGGGACAGGTGCCCTTTTTTTATTTTTTACTTCATTAAGACAGGAATGTTGGGTAAGGGACATAGGTATTTCTGGGTCAGTTAAGTGGGGTAGGTGAGGAAGCGGATGCAGACAAACAAGACAAGACACAGGGATGGTGAAAGACACAACTGTTTGGGGGACACCGTGATGGAGATAGGGAAGGGACATTAGATGCCCATGCTGATCAAACATGGTGACAGTGAGAATCTACTCCTCACCCACATAACTGTCATCAGTGTCTCCTTACTTCACTGGCTGATGGGGTGCTTGACATCTTTTCCTATGAACCATAAAAGAGAGTATGCTCTCCATCTAGCTTAGGTGTGCACCAGTGGTACTGTGCATGACCCTAAACACCAAGCCTGACAACTCCTGGCGGGTGACAAAATCCCCACCTCTGCCACTATTCCTGGAGGGTACCAGAGCAACAACTTCTGGGGTAATGTTATCTGATGTGGAGTGCCCAGGTAGTGCAGGGCCAGTAAAGGCAGTACTGCCATGTTGGGTCCCAGATGTACTGGGTGTCTGTGCAGAAGTCGGTGGACCAGGGGCAGGCTAAACCACAATGGTTGGCATACCTCCCTGTGCCCTGAATCATTTTGTGAGTTGTCAGAAATGGATTACATGAAAATATTGTGACCACACATTAAAATAAAAAAGAGAGATAAGGGTCTAGCTAAGTGAAAAAAAAAAGATAATTAGTACCATCATATGTGACATACAATGAATTATTACAACATAAATAATTTATTTCCACTTTTACATTTAAGCATACTTCTTAACAATTACAAATTATAGCTGATGATTGTGCAAAACAATCCTTACAATGTGCATATAGTGCACATATGCTTGGTCAGATTATACAGATTAGGTTAACAGCAGGACATTAATGTCACTTCTGTTGAAATTATTATGTAATATTTTTTAATTATTTTACTATATATTTGTTATTTGTGGTATCTGAACCCACAACATCTGACTACAGTACTAGAATTTACTTGTACAGTTGGTTTGTGCTGCAGACTTGCGCATGCATACTTGATTTTACAGTTAGGATATACATGTTTGATTTGCTACTACTGTATATAAGAGCAATACTTTAGATAAAATAATAGTTATGTTGTGCTGCATGCATATCCCTTTCTTCCCTTAGTATTTTCAAATGTTCAGCATGAACCTCCCTATTACCCATTATATCCTGGATGACTGTGGTATAAAAAGAAGAGAACAAGAGAAGAGCATTATGCATACCATTCTTGCCTATATACAGCTGTATATTTAGTTTAAATTCTCTTTATCTGTATACTTACACAACTGCATGATTTCAGCAGTCCTAAACTCAGCTAGCCACAGGTTGAATGTATCCTGCTTGCACCTTTTGAGGTCATTAAAATGATGCCTGTACTGTTGTCCAGTGCATGGAATTCCAGTTGCATTGGAGACAGCCTTGGCCAGACTATTCCATGCCTCAGACTTGTACTGACAGCAGGTATAGTCTCCTACCAAAGCCTTTGGCTGTGACACTTTACAAGGAGTCCAGTAAAGATTCTGGACTCCTCAGCACCACAATTTTGAACTCTAAATTGGGCACCTTCCATTCTACCTCCAGACATGTCCAGTCAGGGTAAACAGCAACAGGTATTAGTGTTTTCCCACCAATTTGTGTTATCACATTTACTGCTAGCATGCAAAGCTGAACAATGATGCCAACCACATTTTTGTGATGCTAAGTGGAGATCAACAGTGCCAAACATAGAAGAAAACAGTTTTTGAAATAGGAAGGGTAATCTGACAGTCAGCATTAATTTATTAGGTGGTTCCTGCTGTAACTGTAAGTTGCTTCAACTTTGCAGAAATGTACTGAGGGCACACATTTTATGACCTGACACTTTTTTGTGTGACTTTACAAACTGATAAAATAAATGTGTACAATGTGGGATTGAACCTATGTATTAGAGACAAAACATATGTGAGTGTTCATTCTTGCTACAGAAGAAGTGCTTATTAGACATGCTCATGAATTATATATAAATTCACATGACAGAGTGAGGGGTTACCCATGTAAGTGTATGACCTGACAAGGTCCTGGTTTATACATTCATATATGTCTGACTATCATTCAGGTCTGAAGGCCATCCAAGGTCAAAGAAGACAATTATAATTACTGAATCACAATATTCAGTATACACTCTGTCACACATGTTATTCATATGAGCTCCACTGATATACATACTTACTGTTATTTATAATTATGTTTATATTTTATTTGTTTTTTTTTTTTTAAATGTGAATGGACAAGCATTAATAAAAGCGTGATTGTACTAGTGCTAGATTAGAACCCTGGCTCACATGTATTTTGAGCATTAACTTATATTAATTTCCACAGGGAAGGTTGAACTACAAGTGTATTTTTACAGGCATTACTGTGCACAGTTCCCATTGCAACCAATACCTTGTTTGTCAGAGCTGCTTATTACTTATACATATACATTAAAGAGTTGAGTGTTTAAACCTGTATGTGTGCGACATGGCACTTCAAAAAATAAAAGTGTAATTGTTGAACCATAATTCTACTGATACCCACAGTTGCACATGTAATACACACACACACACAGACATACATACACACACACACACACACACACACACACACACATATATATATATATATATATATATATATAAATAAATATATATATATATAAATAAATATATATATATATATATATATATATATATATATATATATATATATATATATATATATATATATATATATATATAAAATATCCTGTGTATGCTCACCTGCTGTAGGTGGTTATTTCCTTGTTTGATTATTGTTTTCTTGTTAATTTTAATATAGAGTAAACTAAAACAACAGGAATAAAACTTTTGACTTTGATGGGTTACAGCCCTACACTTACACCTGCTGCCATAAGAACAGGTAAGAAACAGCTGTATACTTTCATATTTGTTATGTTAGAATTTCCTTGTGTTCTGACTGTGTGTGCTTCTCAGCTGATAAGTATATTTTCGTCACTTTTTAACTGTTCAGAGTTGAATAAAACGATAACTGAATTCAGTTCAGAATACAGTTTGAATAAATTGCATTTATTTAAACTGTATTTGCTTTAATATTGCAAGAAGAAGAAGAAGAAGACTTGTGTGCTAGCTTGCACTGCACTTGAATTGTTTTAGTGCTGTTTTAGATGCTTTTTTTGTAAAGAAAAACAAATCTACGCTTGTTTCCTACCTTTCCTGTAACTAGTCTAGTCCAGATACAGATTTGCTGTATCCAGGACTGTTTGTAAGCGTCTGAGCCTCCCTAGCCTTTCTGTGTTGGAGGGAAGCCTTCTAGCTTATCAGTGGGAGTGGTAAGCACTAGGAAGCCTATCTACCACAAGAGTGGTTTCTGGCCCAGAAAGTGTAGTGTATTGACCGTTTGGGCAGTTTCTCCATCTCTTTCAACTTTCTCGTTTAAAACGCCACATTTCCACTTGTTTCCCACCTTTCCTGTAACTAGTCCAGATACAGATTTCTGAACAGTGCCAAAGTCTGCTCTTCCATTTCTCCCTTATATCTGCAAGTACTTTCCTCTCCTGCACTTTTACTAGCTTATTAGTCTAGCACTTTACCAGACTTCTTGTAGCAATTATTGTAGCACACAAAAGTGCTACCAGCACTAAATGTTGTACAAGGAAACTGCTCCAGTACTTTATTATTAATGCCCACCCTTCCAGGCATGTCTAAAGTCAGATCCCTGTGCTTTCTCCTATTAACCTGCTGAACTTGGACATCCTGAGGCAATGTAGCAACTGCCTCATGTACACTGACAACCCTATTGCCTTACCTCCCAACACTCAGACTTGTGAGAGATGAACTTATCTATCCAAATTGGAAGCCAGGCACTCTCCAGCCAAGACTGGAATAGATGGTCAAGAAGAGTCAACACTTGCACCACACCACATGGAACACATACCCTCCAGAACACACACCAGCACTGCCTTCACATAAAAACACAAACCACACACCCACCTTCATGGAGGCTCTTAATAAAAATCTACCCAAACGGGAGAGACCTCCAAGGCAGAAACGCACTTGACCGCCACAACACAACACTAATCTTGAGACACATAACTCTGTTAAATAGTGTGCCACTCAACCAAAACCCCTATGGTAAAACAGCATGCTCAACACACTAATCATAAATGACGCGATAGTAAGGCACACTGATGTCCAGCTCACTAGGGTGAATAAGGAGAAAGTAACGGTCAACTGCCTGTCAGGTGCCAGGATCTGCCACATAATGCACTCACTCAGGTCCCTCAACAATAGGTACAGATATGACTCTGTCATTGTACATGTGGGAGTGAATGACCTGAGATGTACCTCACTGGACTACATGAAAAGAGACATGGAGGAGCTCTCAGATTATGTAGCCCAGGCGGGTATGACCCTAGAACACCAATCACAAATGAATAAAGCTAAAATCAAATAACAACAGCCAGCAACCATCCAAGAGTTTAATAAATCCCCAGCGCTTGAGCAAAGCCTTCAAGGAATACATAAAACCATTAGTTAACCCCCATTTAAATACAACATTTTAACCCAAGTATTCAATTTAAAATTCAAACAAGCAGCCTCCAATTACATTCCAAATTGAGTCCTAAAGGGGGCAGTGTATTAAACTTTAAAATGTATACACTTTCTTTATACATTAGTTTCTTTTTGTACAAACCATCTGAACAAAAAACTATTTGTATGACCCTAGCCCTGAGCAGCATCCTGCCATCACCCAGATTGATACCACAGTACAAGCAGAAAATGATTGATTTCAACAATTGGGTAAGTTGCTGGTGTCATTCTAAGGGGATCCAGTATCTGTCTGCCTGGGATGACATGATTGACAGACCTTGATGCTTTGCCAGAAATGGTCTGCATCTGTCACCCCTAGGCTTCTGGATACTGGCTAAAACTCTTCCCACCCCTTTAGTGCCTTTTTTAGGTGGTGTTCCAAAGACCAAATTACCACCGTAACAGCTACAAACAAACGCAATCTGAGGGTCATGCTGCTCAATGCTAGAAGTCTAAATCTCAAAATGCACTCGCTTGAAGCACTTCTTAAAATGGAGAACATCGACATTTATGCTGTAACAGAAACCTGGTTCAAGGCAGCAGAAAGCAATGCTGCACTACCAGGCTATAACTCATACCACACCTTTCAGCCCTAGAACCTGGACCAAAGCTCTAAAGATGGTGGAGTTACCATATTCTTAAAGGATTCGCACACCTCCAGACTGGTAGCCCAACATAATGCATCAGAGATACTTCAGGTGCAGCTAACATTGGGTAAGATAGCGATTCAGGTCGTAGTCTGCTATATGTCCCCAACCATGTCCCAAGACTCACACTCCATGTTCCTAAGCACCCTGGAGAATATTAGGGTCCAACCTAAGACTGTCATACTGGATGACTTCAACTACCCCTCCATTAACTGGGAAAACTACTCATGTACCAATACACTTGCCCAAAGTTTCCTGGAATTCATTAATTCCAATGCCCTGCACCAGCTCGTTCTTACCCCCACTAGAGGTAGCAACTTCTTTGACCTTGTCATTACTAACATAGGCAACCGTTGCTGTACACCAATAGTCAACTCCTCCCTGATTAGATCTGACCACAAACTAATCACCTTGAAAATCCACATCTCTCCCACCCCCACAAAGGTAACCACCATGAAAAACTTCTTCAAAGCTAACTTTGGGATCCTAAAAACAGAGGTGGATAACTTCATGGCACCCATTCAAATGGAGAATATTTGCATGATCGCCAAATCATACACCAATATACTGTATGAACACATACACAAATGCATGGATCTCTCCATACCAAATAGAACCAAGGTGCTCTCTTCCAAAAAAAGGAAGCCAGTCTTGTGGCCCCCTACCATAAACAAACTCAACAACAGAATGAGGAAACCGATGCAGAATAAGGTGAAGTCCCAAGAATGGAAAAACACCCTTATCAGCCTCAACAAAAAGTTGAGATCTGTCATCAAATCCTCTAAAGCTAGCTATGGAAACAGAATTGTAGCAGATAAGAAAGACAAACACAAGGCCTTCTATAGTTATGTAAAGAATCTCCATGGCATTACCCAGATTTGTTTTGAGCTACTGCACAATGGTACCTCCTATACCAAGCCAACAGATATTGTCAATATACTGGTTAACAGATTCAGTATCAACTTTACATCCTGTCTCCCCCCCAAAGGAACAATCACAATACCAGTAGATTGCCAGGCACCCAGCATTACTGCTGCACATTAAAACAGCACTGTCCAAAGCCAAGCATACAGCTTCTATGGGACATGACCATATCTCTGGCTGTGTTCTACATGAACTATAGAGTGAACTGGCACCTCACCTGTGTGCCCTGTTCAATCACAGCCTCATCTCAGGCTTTGTCCCTACCAAATGGCACACTGCTACAGTCATCCCACTTCACAAAGGAGGAGCGACTACATACCCTGGGAAATATCGACCCATTAGCCTGACAAGTCTGACATGCAAAGCTATGGAACACATCATCATGGTCCTAATAAACAAGAATATAGGGAATCTCCAATCTCTGGATCCCACACAGTTTGGTTTTGTGAAGGGTTGATCATGCCTGCTCAACATGGTCCACTTCTTTGAGTCAGTCACCAGAGCTGTGGATGAAGGCAAGGTGGTTCATTCAGCTAACCTTGATCTGGCCAAGGCCTTTGATACCATTCCCCACTCAGGAATCATAGAAAAACTCACCAAGCTATGCATCAACCCCTGTATCACTAGGTGGGTTGCAAACTGGCTCACAGAATCCATAACGTGAAAGTAGCTGACTCCAAGTCAGGCAGCTGACCAGTCTTGAGTGGAGTACCACAGGGTTGGTCTTGTGTCCTCGCCTGTTTGGTCTCTACTTCTCTGACGTCCAGGCCAACACAGAGACTCTGTCTGACAAAGTTCGCAGACTATTGCAAGTTGGGAGGTATTATTAACTCCCCAAATGATGTTGACATCCTACAGAAAGGCCTCACTGAGACCAATGACTGATGTCAGAACCATGGCCTTAAGCTCAATGCCATAAAACGTGTTGTCATCCCCTTTGGAAAACACCCAGTTCCCATGAATTACCACATCAATGGTAGTCCACTGAACACAGAAGGCATTATATGAGATCAGGAAACACAGGTTGACAGCAACCTCTCTTTTGACCATTACATTGCCACTGTTGTCAGAAATTCCTTATATGTGACATATCTCATTACTATGGGTTTTGCATCCATGAAGAAAGAGGTCATTGTCTCCCTCTACTCTTCCATCATTAGGCCAATCATCGAGTACAATGCCCCATTTGGCATGCACCTCACTAGACACCTACAACAACTGGAGAGGCTACAAAAGTACCTCACAAAGAGGATCCTAGGCCTTATACACTTGCCCTAGATGGACAGACTCAAAAAAACTACAACTATTTTCTGTCTCATATTGCCTACTTAGAGGCAATCTCTGCTTGACTTACAAAGCCATGTTTGACCCAGCTCTGTTAGAAATGCTAGATCTAAAGAAATCCCAATCCCTCCATACCACAAGCTACAGAGACCTCTACCTCATTACCACAATCAACAGAAAGTGCTAGAGGGACAGGTTCATAACCCAGGGACTGCCCATGCTATGGAATAGACTTTCCATACATGTCAAACAGTGCACCTCACTGGCCCTCCTCAAAAGAAATCATGATGAGTGGATGGGAAATAGAAAATTCACCCCAGGGATCACTCCAGTGGCTCTACTTGACAGAGGCACTGGAACAAAGGTTAGGTGGGATGATGCCAGGGTAATCCTATGGGCTAGGCTTGTAAAGGCTCCAGGGCCACTAGCCATTAGTACACTCCTATGAACCTATAAGTATGGGGCTTAACCGCTGCTCAACACCACTTAACATGTTTGCTAGGCAGCAAAAATAGATGATACAGTGTATCTGTTTTGAAATTGTCTACTGTCTGCTTTCAGTCTGCAAGTGTTCTAGACCTGCAGGTGTTGGGTAAGGTTGCTAACTGCCGTACAATGCCTCTTAAAGCATCTGTGCAATGGAAAGCAAAAGATACAACAATGTATCCTTTTTGAAATCGAGACTGTCAGCGCCTGCCTGCAGGAGTAATCTGTACTTCATGTGTGGGCCAATAGGCCGGGTTTGCATGAAGGTAAGTGACAAGCAAATGCGGCATGCAAAAGTCACCTTGATTTATTCTTGTGAGCAGTATTTATTAGGTTTTATCCTTAAAATGACCGAAATCTACAGACAGTATATAGTGTATGGATCACTGGGTTTAGCAGATATGCTGTACATACACATGATTCACAACTGTAATTTAATGTAATTTATTGCATTTATCCATTTACCATGTTTGCATGCTCCACAAATAGTGGTATTAAAAATAAAGAATAAAAATAAGTAAAATAAACATTACAAATGTTAGTTCACATCAAAGATTTTTTTCCACAAGTCTGGATTTGAACAGTCACACCAATGAACCTTCAAAACACAGTAAGAGTGTCTTATTCCTCTTTGCCAAGGAAACAGTTTTGCAGCAGGAATGAAAATCATTCTGTATACAAGCAAGTCCCAAATCATCCTCAGTATTAATACATAATGGCACTTGTACAGTCTCAGTTGTTTGTACATGTGTTAATTTCAGATGCAGTGAAATGGGTGATCATGCAACCATTTATGACTACTGATTGCAGAAATGCAGCTCTGTCTTATCTCTGTATGGTTTTCATTCTTCTGTTATCTGCAGTAATCTGAGACATGCAGTCTGTAAGGCATTTTGTATTATTGTCCTTAAAATGTATGAGAATATTAATTGACAATAATATACAGTTTTCAACAAAGGCAGGGTAGTTTGGATATTACTGAACAGAAACTGAGAAATGCATGCTGCTTACTTACATTTAAAACCTTGATACAATTACTTCTACACTTTGTAAGTGTAACCTGGGTGACACACCTACTGCAGGTAAGGGAGTCTGAATTGCTGTTGTGCTTTTCTTCTCCCTACCATTAATCAGTCACGGTTGCATTCGATTAGCATCAAAGACTGAGGGAGTGCCTACACTAAGTTTACACCTGCTATACAGAGGCAATACTTTTGGATTCAGCAGTTCTAATGAGTTCATACTTTACGTGCATCTTCATCATGCTCACAGGCCTGAATCTACAATATAAAAAGGTAACTGTTTAGCTAGGGAACCTGGAAGTGAGGAGAGTAGTTTATGTGGATAACACAGAAGTTTGCCATTACTATGGATTTATCTGCACAGAAGACTTCTAATTTTGATAAGTTATGACTGCATTTTTTTCAATTACATATTGGATTTGCTCACATGTAAGTCTGAAAAATATTTTTACACACACACACACACACGTGTGTGTGTGTGTGTGTGTGTGTGTGTGTGTGTGTGTGTGTGTGTGTGTGTATATATATATATATATATATATATATATATATATATATATATATATATATATATATATATATATATATATATATATATATATTAGCAAATATAGCTTTTATCTGTATGTACTTCTTAGAAATTTACTGATGGCATAGGCATTTATGTCAGGGCATTTTACTTTATCAGATACACAGCCTAATTAAGTTTCGTCACAACTGATACTATTACAACTGTTTCTCTTTACACTCTTCTGTTATTTCAGTGAAATGTAAATGTCCTATATGTTCAATGCCATGGGGGTGTTAACCTTCTAGGATGGCCCATAGACACTTCTAGGAGACTGTTGGGCACAGGTAGAGATGACTGGCAATTTCATAAAACTGACATTTCTGTGGTAGATGTGAACACATTTTGTGACAGTTTGAAACCACTTACAACTGTTGTATTATTCCCTGTTTTCTGTCATTTGCCTGTTGTTTTGGTGGGGGGGGGGGTGAGCCAACTTCCTTTTCTGTGCTGCTACAACCAATTTTCTTAGAGGTTTGCTTTGCTCTTGCAAACCTTGGTTTGTGTGTGATTATGATATGTTACAACCACATTACCATTTTTTATATTTGAATAACTGAAGTTTTTTTTTTGTTTCTTCAGTGGGTAATATTGAAAACTAATAATATGTGTTATATATAACCAGGACTTTTATTTATGTGATATTTATGTGTACAATCCTTTTATTGTGTTTTATGTCACCTAGGACTATGGTATCCAAGTGCCCTAATCCCCACAAACCCCCATTCAGTGACTCTGAAAATTATGTGATTGTCAAAGCATTTTATCAACATAGTGTCTTTATGCTTAAGAGAGGACATGGGTATATGTCTGGAAGAATGCAAATTTTCAACCAGACAGTAAATGATGTTAATGCCATTGGGAGGTGTAGCAGGACATATGATCAGGTGCATCATAGGGCCACTAATATGATTTCAGCTGCCTGGAGGAGAGCAGTGGCCCATGGAAAGCTGACTACTGGGGGATTCCAGCTACAAAACCACCAGTGACACCAGTGAAGAGTTCTTGTCTATTGTCAGGGATCCAGTAAGTATAGTGTAATGTGTACAACAGCATGTGATTGATGTTGGTATTGCTGTTTCAAGGAGGACAAGTATGTCCCAGGTGGAACTTTCAGGTAAGCTTACATATGTCAAATTTTAACAATTTATTGTATAGTAAAATATTGAAAGCAATAGTTAAATTGGTTTAATATGTTTTTTTGAGGGGGCTATTTATATATTGATACAGTTAACAAGACATTCTGCTTCATTAAACATGGGCTTGGGGTGGACAATGTCATCCAAGTTTCAGTTAGATGTGTTGTTAATGGACTTACAAAGGCAATAGCTTGTTCCCCCTGTGTTATTGTTATTGTGATGATGATGTCCTTACATTTTGCTTAACTTCTTCCAGGAACATCCTCCCTAGCAAGTGTGGAGTCATCTGTACATGGTATGTCAAACCTTTTTATTTCAGTACTTATAAGCATTTGACAGAAACATGCATTTATCATTATGTGTGAGGTAGGTGTCAGGACTGTGTGTGCATTGCTGTACTGTCTGTGATAGTGGCACCAGTGGTAGTTTGTTAGCATGTGTTAAACTGTAGTAGTGTAGCTATTAATTTCTTTCTTGTGTTTGTTGCTTATTATCACATGTGATCCTTACAGTGGAAGTGTAGGACTCTTACCACCTGATGTCAGAGTATCAGCAGACTTGGATAATGGTGGCCAAATACAGGCACAGTCAGCAGGTGCAGAGGTTGAATTTGACACTTAGGTTGACATTCAACCTCCCCTGTAATTCCATTGGACATAGCCAGTAGGCCTATGCAAACCTATTCCAGTGTTTACCAGGGTAGTGTGGTTACTGTGGCTTCAGTGCCTGTTGGCACTGGCCATAGCCAAAATGTGGGCAAGGTGCCATGCAGGAGAGTTGTTAGGGGTGCTGGGAGGAGGAGGCCTGCTGTCCACCCTCCACCTGATCTTGGTATGTTTTTCTGTGCCAATAGACATATGTTTAGGGTCATCATGGAGGTGCAGGTACGTTCCAATAGGTCCTCAGAGGAAATGCTTAGGGTTATAGATGTGGAACAGGCTGACATGTGACTGCCTCCACTGTTTTGTGGATTCAAAGGATCAGATGAATAACATGTTCGAATGGGCAGTGTCTGTGATGGAACATTGGCTGAGAGGGGGACAGCATTCATGTAGACATAGGTCAGCCACATCATCTGGTGTTAGCTGATGTGGCCATGCCTGATCACATTCCATTAATGACATTGCTTCCACTGCTGCATCAGTGATTGAGGTATCCACACCCAGACATGGCAGACCATAGGGTTATGGTCCTGGGCATACTTGTGAGGAGAGTTCACCAGCTGACATCAGTCATGTTCACATATTAGCAGTGCATCTGACATGGGCATAGACATGCCAGTGCATCTCCTGGCAGAGCCAGTTCTTAGAGTTGGGGATGACGATGATGATGAACTGCCACCTGTATCATGCATGGCTCACAACTGTCCAACATACCAGGGTGTAGTGCTAGCACAGAGCTTGGTTGTGTTCTTGGAAATCATCACACACCAGTTTCACTTTGAGTGCCCATACAGAGACACACACATAATGGTTACATGGGTCATTCATGAGGTTACAGCTCATTCTGTCTCAGTGGCCATTTGATACTTTATCCAAACATCTGCCTGTTTCCTTTTCTCAATCACATGCAGTCAGTACCTTTTATGTCAGCCTAAGCCTTCTGACTTCCCCACACACAACACCTTGTGCATATGATAACTGTGCCATATCCTTGTTTTCTATCTTTTGGATTCACTGTGTGATTCCTCAAACCTCTTGTATTAGAGGCATGTGGGATATATGCAAATGCACCTTAAGAATATCGGGTGTTTCTGCTATATGGTGATTCTGAATGCTCATGATTTTTTTCTTTTTAAGTTATTTAATGCACAAATTCAGGCCAATAAGGGCAGTCCCCACTAGCTGTGTCACACCTAGTGGGGTTTGGCTTTATTAGACTGAATTTGTCCATTGAGGGATATGAAGTCTGAAACAGAAATGTGTGTCATTATTTTCTAACATCACTCTTTAATGGTTTGCCAGCACAAAAGTGTAAGGCCAAACTGTAGACATTCTTTGAAAATCTGTACATTTGACAGGTATGAATATGTGAATCTTTGATGCATGAGGCCTATTATTTAGCAGAAGACACATGTATTCACATAAGACACTGCTGTCACATCTTGATGTAATTGCAAAAAGTACCCATTTTATAATTACTTACATTACCAAGTAACAGTATTCAAGGATATGCCATTCATTTGCATTCATATACATTTATTTTTCTATTCCAGGTTCAACACTTAATTTGGAAATAAGGCAGTTACAGGAGCTTTAGTTTGGGGCTGCCTTTGTCTGATGCTAGCAGTACACAGCCATTACATGGATAATTAAAGGTTGTGAGCATTGCCTGGCAGCAATGTTACTGTATGTATGTTCACAAGATGAAGGTTTTAGCCCCTTAGGTGGTAAGCGTGTGTGCTATCTTTTGCCTCTTGGCCAGTGCAAGGGGATATTGTGCACACCTACATCTGCCTACACCCACAGAAACTGCTGGTTCCTTTTCTAAATCCTCACCTGCATGTGGCTGCAGTGACCTTGCCAGTGGTGGTAGGATGTGAGTCCCTTCCCTGTCTGGAGTGACCTTGCCAGTGGTGGTGGGATGTGAGTCCCTTCCACTTAGTGTTCCTGCTGAAGCTGTTTTCTCAGGATAATGTTATGAAGCATGGGATAGACAGTGAATACTTCAACACATGTACAGAGATTGTACTGCAGGGCTTCCCAAGATGTATCTAGGCACAGGAACCATGACTTCAGCAGCCCAGGGACATTCTTTATGATATTTCTTGTTTGAGCATGTGTCATATTATAGCGTTCTTCACTTGGTGTGTGTGCATTTCTGATGAGTGTCATCAGCTATGCTTCTGATGCATAACCTGCATCCCCCTGTAAACAACTCTGTGTGTTATCCTCCTTAGAAAATGTCTCATACAGTTGAGAGTTGTGCCAGATGTGTGAGTTGTGGTAACTGCCTGGTTTGCCAGCACACACATTCAGGATGATTCCCTTAGCATTGCACATGACCTGGCAGTTAATGGAGTGGAAGCCCTTTCTATTTATGAAGAGCATTCCCTGTTTCCCAGATGGTGCTTTGATTTCTACATACGTACAGTCTATGGCACCCAGAATTTCAGGGTAGTGTGCTACAGGGTAGAACTCCTGCATAGTTCTGGCTCTGTCTTCAGGTGTATGGGGAAATTATATGTAGTTACTGGCATGATGTAGCATAATATTCAGGAACTGATGGATGATCATGGATGCTGATCCCTGTGACAGCCCCAGCATGTCCCGTGTTGGTCTTTGGAAGGTTCCTGTAGCTAAACTTCTAAGTGCTACATATACCTTAATCTACACCACTATTGGTTCCCCAAAGTTTGCCATTGCTTTCAGTCAAGGACAACAGAGGTTGCAGCATTCCTGTATTGTGTCTCTATCCACCCTGTAGCACCCTGTAGTCATAGCCGGCCTTAGGCATAGGCCAACTTGGTGGCCACCTAGAGCACCGCTCTAACAGGGGTGCTTTTCCAGTAATCTGTATGGTGTAGGTAGACCAGAATGGGGATACCAATTGGTATGGGGGGTGTTGTGGAGACCTTTTGCCTAGGCACCAGTTGACCAAAGGTCAGCCCTGTCTGTAGTGCTCTGCAATTTCCCACCCATGCAAATTATGAAAAGTTAAATGAGGTCTAAACACCCTTCCCTTTTTGGCGAAGGTCTGTTAGCAGCAGCAGCAGCAGCAGCAGCATAGATTTGGGCCTGCACATGTAAAAGAGCAACAGCAGCACCTGACATTCTTTCCATGTAGCCTAGTTTACATGGCTGTATTCCAGTAGGTTTTGGAGATTGAGGGAAAACCATCACTGAGTCTACACAGTTGCTTTATAGCTTGTTGAATAACTCCTCCATCTTGGGTTGGTTGATTAGCATACAGTTCAGCTGCTTATGTTGTAATTAGCATGCCATGATGTTTACTGTGTTTACATGGCTCTACATTCCATGTAGAGCTGCTTACCGAATACAAAATGATGTGTTATCATGTGCATATTTCACCACAATGTGCACATAGTTTTAGCAGACCGTTTAGGCTTTATTGAATTTTCCCCCTGTTATCATCATTTCCAGTATATAGTTTATTCATCATTGTAAGGCAAATTATTCATCTATAATTTTAGAATATTGCAAGGGTTGCTGCCAAGCCAGGTAAGGAGATGTTTCATTGTTTTTTGGTTGTTTGGCACCTTTACACATCTTTTATGAGTTATTGATGTTTCGTTGGTGTGTGGCCAGGGCTGGTTGGCAGTGACTGTTGTTGGCTTGTACACCTCAAGGGAACAAGCTACAATGGATGTATTGCAGAATGAAATGCAAATGGACAGTAATAGTGAAATTTCGAGCAGAGTGGATATAGCAGTGAGAGAAAGGAACTTAACTCAGCTTGTGATGTTACTTATCCAAAAGGTGACACAATTACAAGAGACTGTAGAAAATATTAAATCCCAGTCTGGTTCCAAAATGGGTTGCGTTGACAATGTAAACCCAAGTATTAACAACACGTGTGAATGTTCGCTTCCGAGATTCTTTTCATCTGGTGCAACAGCTTTTACGCAGACTTCTGTTCCATGTGTGCAAGTAAACTAAACGAACAAGTCAAATATCCATGTACGGAATTTGCAGGACTGGTTAAATGTGGACTATGTAAACTTTAACGATAGCAATTCGCATTCATCCAATTTTCGTATTGGAAGTGGACTTTATAATTTTGAGACTTTATTATTGAAGGTATGTAACCTTCAATGCGATAATGCATTTTTAAAGGAATCATTAAAATGTAAACAAGTGCCTAAAGGACTAAGGGTATTCAAATTCCCTAATGGCCTGGTTAAGTGCCAGAAAGAATGTAATATGTTAACTAAAATGTTTGATCGCCATGGGTTTGAACTCATGGAGTTCATTATTAAAATTAATAAAGATAAAATTGATAAATTTTTAGTTGAAATAGAGAAAATTAATAATGACATTATAAATGATCCACAGTTTCATGCATATAGTGTACGGTATGAGGGTGTGTTTGAATATGTTAAAAAACAAACTGAGGTTAATATGAAAAGGAAAAAGGTCAAGTTACTAACAGATGAGACTGATTATAGAAAAAGCATTGTCTATCCTTTACCTAAGTCTTATTATGAACAAGGTGACAAGGTCACACACAACAATAAGAAGAGGGGAAGAAGTGTTGGTGAGAATACGAATGAGAGATTAGGTAGCGAAATATTTGAGGAAGATGATTTGAATAATTATGACCAGGAGTATCCCCCTTTGAGAAGATTGGAGAGACTCCAAAATAGGAACAATAATCCAAGCAATAATAACAATAATAACAGTACTTTTTTAGGACAGCAAGGGGGTGGGAAAGGACAAAACCCCAGTGGTCAGAGATGGAGGAGAGAGAACTACCAGAACTGAACACTGAGGTAGTAACTGAAAAAAAAGAGATTCAACGTAGTCATGGGGGCAACCTTCATAGTTATGAAGGTTTCAATATTTATAATTATTCTGATGAAGTAATCAACTTGGATTATTTCTCATTGTTAAAAAAGGGGATGAAATTTGTTCCTGGGATAAAGGAGGATATTTCCAAAACATTAACTGAATTAAAAATTTTTACTAGGAAGTTGAATTTTAGCGTTATATTTAAGAATCAGACTGATAGTAGTATGTCTAATGTTGGGAGGAGTAAAAACATTTTAAAAAAAAGTAGTGTTTACACCCCCCCCTCCACCCCACGATAGCAGTTTATGAAGACACTTGCACTCAAGAAATTTACAAATTACATAAGGACAGTAAGAAAAGTATTTATAACTTGTCCCAGGGTGAGATCAATGTATTAAAGGAGTTAAGAACTAACAGAGAAGTAAGGGAAATAAAGCCCGACAAAGGGGGTGGCATAATGTTGATGAATAGGATGGACTACAATTGCAGCATTCTAGCCATGATGCATGATGATGAGAAATATCCAGTGGTCTCAAGAAATGACATAAATATAGCCCAAAGGAAGATCCAGCTCATGACTGAGGACAGTTTGTTCCAAGGTAATATTAATGAGATAGTGTTTCATTTCTTGGTTAATGAACATCCTGTCATACTAACTGCATTCGGAATTCCCAAAGTGCATAAGAATATTGAGGAACCCCCATATAGGCTAATAATTTCATCAAGATTTAGTATGTCCTATACCTTAGGAGTGTTAGGAGTGTTTGTCGATAGACTGGTACGAAATGCAATGATACCTATCCCACATATGTTAAAAGACTCTTGGGATGTTTTATTATGTATAAATAATGATATTTGCATGGATGAATGTAGTTTTTCTACCATCGACGTATGTGATTTATTTACGTCTATTCCCCAGGGTCTAGGGTTGGAGTTTTTCTATGAAACCCTTCGTGAAACTGCAACACTCAATAATACATTGATAAATTTCATGATGCTGTTAATGGATAGTATATTGAAAAATAACTTTTTTTCTTTGAGGGGGAATATTTTTGGCAAACACACATTATTGCTATGGGCACAAGTTGTGTTACTGTTTTTGCCAATTTGGTCATGTATAGTTGGGAAAAACAATACATTTTCAACAATGAATTCAGGAATGAATATTCTATCTATTTAAGATTTTTGGATGATATATTCATTTTGAGGAAGAAGGATAGTGTGGGGGAAAGATTTTATGAATACCTCAATGGGGTCTGTGAGTATTTCAGGTTTACCTCCTCACATAATAATAATATAATAAATTACTGGGACATGTTGATTTTGGAAAATATAGAAGTTTTTCCTCCACTATATATAGGAAATCCACATTTTCTAATGACTATTTGGACTACAATAGTAGCCACCCTTATTTTATAAAGAAAAATATAGTCAAAGGGCAATTAATACAGGTAGCACGTATGTGTTCTTCCAATGAAGGTTGTAGACAAGAGTTGGATGTGGTTAAAAGGTTGTTTAGTGAAAGGGGGTACGCCAAAAAATTGTTGGATAATTTGTACCAAATGGTCATCGATAATTGGGGGGTTAGGTATAAACCACTACTGGGTAATAGAATTGAAGAGAAAGGTGAAATGTTAGTGGAAGGCAGGTATGAGAACTCTATGGTACTCACGTATGGTGGATTATGTAACCAAGTGACAAGTATTATGAGGAAAAACTGGACTCAATTTAAAGTGAACAAAGTCTTACAAGAGATTATGGGTGAAAACCCAAGATTTGTGTACTGTACAAATGTTAATTTGAAATTTTTATTAGAACATCCAATAAATCTCACGTCTGTAAGTGAAAAGGGTACCAGTAGTTGTGGGCGTTGCAACTACTGTAAATTTATACTTAATTAGTCTGTCTTGAATATCAGGGATGGTTATACCAAGTAAGAACAATTCAAGGGAATTGTGGCTCCAAGGGTATTGTATACATCGCTAAATGTCAGCAGTGTGAAAGTTTTTATATAGAGAAATCTGAAAGAGCACTTCGAAAAAGAATTTATGAGCATTTATATGCAATTAAACAGAGGAATGTAAACAATGCATTGTGTAGACACTTTGAAAATAATAGTGTGTGTAAGAATTTTCGCTTTGGAATACTAGAGATAGTAGAAAGATCATTAAGGGGGGTGACTGGAGCAATAAATTAAATAGAGCTGAAATTTGCTGGCAACTTAGATATAATGCCAACCAGCACCCAGGTATTAATGCACACATCTCTATCTTGCTCATTTTAAAACAGAGATCACTTGAATTGTAATTTTTTGCAGTTTTATGTATAACATATTTTTATATCTTTTGTTAGTGTTTAATATATATATATATATATATATATATATATATATATATATATATATATATATATATACAAACCATTTTCAAAGGCATTGCAAATGTGAACTGTGGAATAAGATAATTTTATATTTTAAATTGTCATTTAGAATTTTTTATGTAATCAAAACGAGGCAATTTTTTAAATGGGGGAGAAGGAAATTTTTGATTGGTTGTGCGTTGAGCACAGGGGTATTTAAACTGCATACAGTTTTGGATAAATCAGTTCTGATGAAGTCCAGGTTGCTGGATGAAAATGCTTAACTGATTTCTGTGTCTATAATAAATAAATTCGATCTACAACGTGGTGCATTTTAATGCAAGGGTTGCTGCCAAGCTGGGCAAGAAGGTGTTAAATTGTTTTTTTGGTTGTTTGGCGTCTTTACACATCTTATTGCAGTTATAATTTTAGAATAGCTTACAGGTTTACTCTTATGGATGAGTATCATTTTTTTCCTGTTAACCAGATTGGTGTCTGTTTGGGGTGCTCATGTAAATAATTCTTCCTCAGGGCTAAATCTTTGTGTAACAATGTTAATACTTTTAGCCAGAAGTTAGGTACTGCATCTGGGCCTTTGGCTTTCCAATTAGAAACTTTTCTTAATTTTGTTTCAGTTTCTCTGCCCATTACTTCATCCCATTTCATATCCTGTACATTTGAACTTCTTATCATTTCTTTTACTTCTTCTATCCATGCAGCATCTGTGTTATGTTCCACAAGGTGTTCATTAATATTTCTCCAAAATGTGAATATTTCTTTGTTTGATGGTGTTTCTACTCCTTTTGCTTTGTTTCCCAATTCTCTTACATTTTTTGGGTCATCAATAAAGTACTTGTTTCATACTTTTCATTTATATCTATGGGCATATTTATTTAACATTTGTTTATCAGGAAAGCCAATTTCCAGCAGAGGCCCAGGGAGGAAACCAGATTACCCACAGAAAGCCCACACAAACACAGGAAGGACACACATACTCCACACAGAAGCTGGGAACTGAATCAGAGAACCTCTTGATGTGAGGTGACAACACTACCGCTGCACCACTGCACCTCTTCTAAGTTTTTCTGCCTGTGGTGATATCTTTAGTTTATTATTTGCAATAGTGTATGATATATTTCTAAGTATTTTTGTTTATCCATTTCCTCTTCTACACTCTTCAAACAGTGACACTTTTTGTCTTAATTGCTTTATAGTTTTATCTATTCAATACTTCCATGATGGCATTTGGTTTCTTCCCTTCCATTCCATTATTGCCTTGTATTTCTGTGGTAAGACCTTATCTGTTATTAATTTAGCTGCACAGTAATATATCCTGTTTAATTGTTATATCAAATTAATTTCTGCTAACAGTCTTGATTATTGTATTCATTTGTTTTATCAGACTTCCAACATTTTGTGTTTTATTGACTTTCTGTAATCTATTTCTTACATAGATCTTATTATGTCTGTCCATCTCTATTAAATCAAGCAACACTTCCATTAGATCTTTTTTCTTCTAAGCTGAGGGCACATTCTTAATTCCCTGGTACCTGTGGCCATTATACAGAAAGATCCACAACTATTTCCTGTGACATATTCTCTTCAGCTGCATCTTGCATCATCCGTTGCTCTTTCATATGGGAACTCAATGGCCTATCATTTCACAATACTGGCTGCATCAGAGTTGCCAAAGTTTCCTGCTCTTTCCCACTGAAAGCTCCAGAGTATCTTCATGTGACAACTAATCAGATGCTTTCTGTTCCACCTGTTTCTCCTTAATGTGCGGGCCTGTTGTTCTATCATGCTGTAATATTACCAGAGCTGGATTTTCTACACTAAATGTTTTACTTCATGAGTAATTCATAACTTCAGTTTCTATTTCTTTAACTTCTCCATTACTAACCCTCTTTTCTGCTTTCTCCCTTTGTTTTCTTTTTTCCTGTTTGTAAAATTTTCCACATCAGTATGCCTCTGCTTGTATTTCTCTTCAAATATTTTTGGTGCTGCTTTTTTGTATTGACTAGTTTAGCTTTCTGTTTTGTATAAATATTGCATGATATTAAATCTTTTTCTTTCCATCTCCATATTTCTTCTATAGATGTCTCCTGCTCTACCTGTTCTCCTTATTTTGAGGAGTCCTTGTTCCATCATGCTGGTAATAACCTGTCTTAGACTTTCTACACTAAATTATTCAGTTCACAGGTATTCCACAACTTTGGCTTCTATTTGTTTAACTTCTACTTTACTAATCTTCTGTTATATGTTTACCTTTTGTGATCATATTTTTGTATAGTGAAATTCTCCATATTTGGGTGCCTTTGCCTGTATCTTTGGAGTTGCTTTTTTGTGTTGATTACTTTAGCCTTCTCCTTTGCATAAATATTGCACTATTTCTGATCTCTCTTTCTTTTGCAGGTCAATATTTCTTTTTTATACTTTTCAAAAATCTCTAAATTTTATACTTTATATTTTTGCACTTCCTCAGTCACTTCTTGCTCCAAACTGACCAAGATGTCTTGAGCTATATAATGTTTTTCATAAATTTGTTGTAATAATGAACACAGATTTGCATTTGCAGCTTTTAACAGTTTTCCTTGGGGAAGTATTTTTTTACTCTCTTAGTAATCTTTTTGAATATCTTTTATCTGGAAATTCTGGGCTTTTTTCCATAATAGTAGTAAATAATTTCTCTTTTTTTGGCCTGTCAGTTTTTGTGATTTTTGTGGACTATGACTTCTGCACGGGGAGGGGGGGGGCATCCTCCCCTTGAGCCTGGCCAAACCCCATTGTAGGAATGTTTCCATGTCTTGAGGATTCTACACTATTATTTTTTCTAGTCCTGGTACCACTGTCCCGACCAAGAATGGGCATTTTTTTATCCTGGGACTTATGCTCCCAGCTGTCTTTTTTTTTACTTTTTAAACTACTTCTGTCCATGATATATGCTATATAAAATATAGTCTATATATCAGTGTTGTCTCGGTGAGATTTTGTAAAAACATGGTCCATCGCATGAAGGTACTCATCAAGACTTGAGTATGAATTAAATTCCAGCAATACTACTCTCCTATGCTTGTTGATTTTATCATCTCTCCATTTGGACCCCTGATCATCTTTCCATTCTGACCCGATACACTAATGTTTGTAAGAGATAAGTGACTGATCTCCTGTTCAGAAAATGGATGCTGCCATTGTTCTGGGTGAAGCTTATTACTGGCTGTAAGTCAAATGTGTTCTTTAATTGGCCTGTGTGCTCCTGTCTGGTTTGTTAGTTTGTTTAATCTCAGTGTGTTTGCAGATGCTGAACCTCCGTCACTTGGCTGTGACTACATGAGCATACTTGAGGACATATAGCCAGACTTAATATTTTCTGCTTTTGCACTTAAATTATGGCATGGTAGTGCTAATGATAAAGTACTCTTGTGTTTTGTTCTGTGAAATATATAGATAGATGATAGATAGATAGATAGATAGATAGATAGATAGATAGATAGATAGATAGATAGATTTTTTCTCCAATTAAATCTGGTTTACAGGTAACCTCTTGGTGATAGAAGGGGTAATATTATTGTTCTGGGTGATGTTTGCTACTGGCTACAGGACAGTTTTTTTTTTTTTAAACTGAGTGCGTTTGCAGACAGTGACGATCTTCTTAGGTGGGCTGCAACTGCACAAGTATGTCTGAGAACATGTAATCAGGCAAGACCTTACAAGCTGATCAATACACTTGGGAATTACTGTGAAGTCTTCAGCATGGTTGGGCACTACTAGCAAGTATTTTATATAGATTTAAGTGTTTTTATCTTCTGGTTTTATAAAAAAAAAAGCTGCATAAGAAATGTGTTTCATTTTACACTGTCATCTTACAAAACTGAGTCTCTTGTTTTGAAAATAATACATTCAATGGAATAGAGTTGTACAGTGTTATCAACACTTGAATATACTTTTGGACACTTGCATGGAGCTGTGCACTTTTATAGACAGCTACTGTTGAGTGTACTTTTACATAGGAGCCCTCAACATCTAGGAGAGTTCTGCTCTTGCTGTAGGCTTATTGTGCTTCATTTCACTTACTGCGGTTGTAGCATCAGAAGCAAATTGCTAGTCAGTTGTGTAAACTGTAAACTGTCCCATCAGTTTTACTTTTACTGCTGTTATGACATTAGGGCCAAATTACATGTCATCACTGTAAACAGTAACCTGTAAACTGACCCATCACTTCTAATTGTTTGATGTTGTAGAATTTGGTGCAGGTGAATAGATATTGCTTGCAGTATCCAGAACATTGTTGCTATTAGCTCTTTTTCTGATTTTGTGTTACTACTTACTGTGGCCAATTTCTTACAACTTGCATCGTAATTGAATAATTGTTGCTGTGGCACTTGAGTCTGTCAGTCATTGTATTGTATTCACAATTTGTACCGCTGCTGTTATACAGTGTTATTAATGGCTGCTACTGATTTACTCTAGTTATAACATGCTGTTCTATTTGCCAATCTCCTGCTAGGAACTTGCTGTTATACAGCTCTCCGCTGTTGCTTAACTATTGTAATGCTTTTAAACCATTTTCTGAGACTGCACTCTTTGCAATTGTGCTTTTATTGTTGCTTCTACTACACATTGTGTTGCAACTCCTTTACTGTGTAAGCTGAGTCATATATATATATATATATATATATATATATATATATATATATATATATATATATATATATATATATATATATATATATATATATATATATATATATATATATATATGTATATATATATATATATATATATATAGAGATATATGTAGAACCATGTCCTGGTTCCAACTGTAGTTCTTTAGCATTGTCATTTAAGTTGATCCTGCCAAACCACTATACTGTACCTGAGCACCTACTGCAGTGTTAATGGCACTCTCCTATTTCACTTCCACCTCTGCTTCACTTTTTGCACTTTTATCTCTATTCTCTTGTCTTACTTCACTAGCAAACCTTATCTCATCTCCTTGTTAATAATTAATATAAGCACCCTTCTCTACAATAAACCTTGTGAGTGTACACACCAAAAACTGGGACATCATGCTGCAGTATCCCACACCACCCGTGGGCAGCCTGATATCACTAGGCATACAGTGGCAATGTAACAACTGCCTCATGATTAATGACCACCATTTGCTTCTTTCAATAGAGGAGTCTGTATGTGGCTGTGTAAGCATTTATTAACCTGGGAGGCCAGCCTCTCATCCAAATATACAAGTAATACCTACCAGGCTGCCAATATTGACACCCATCTCACACACCTGTGCCCTCCTTGTTCTAAATCAGCAAATAAGCCATCTTATGCTGACATGTTTATGAAATCTCTATCCAAACCTCAATGGCCTCTAAGATGTAAGTTAGGTATACTAGACACTTGGTGTGTTACATACAAGCAAACAGCATCTATAGGCACAAAAAACAGTGGAAGAGAAAAGGGGAGGCTACACAGCTGACAGACTAACACCCTTAATGCAGTGAGGCTGAGCCAACATATCTTGTAACATCTTAGTAATAGGGGAACGCATAGTGAGAAACACATGTGCACCACTCTCCAGAGTTTTCAAGGACTGCATGTTGGTAAGCTGTCTCTCTTTCATTCCAGAATCTGCCATGTCACTTGACCCTTAAGTCCCTTTATCCAAGGTACAGATATGACCTGGTAACTGTGCACATGAGAGTGAACAACTTGAAAAACACCTGCTTGGATCATATGAAGAGGGACATGACAGAGCTTTCTGAATATGCATCTGATGTTCATATGAAACTATTCGTGAATAGCATCTTGCCATCACCAAGAATGATGCAACAATATAAACCAAAGATAATTGACTTTAATTGTTGGTACTATATATATATATATATATATATATATATATATATATATATATATATATATATATATATATATATGTGTATATATAGTTCCCCTTCAAACCATTGAACGTTTAAAACATTGAAGTGCAGATCATTGAGACCAGAACATCGAGTTTGAAAACATTGAAGGTTTGAAGGGGAAGAAGAGGTAAGTGTAGGTGGGAGAATGTTTGTGATTTTTGCAGGGCACCAAGGTTCCCTGCATACTGTGTGTGTCTATGTGCCTTATGTGTGATAGCACTACAGATAGGGTACAGAAAATCTCCCGTTTAGCTCTGCATATAGTGCTAAACAGGAGATTTCCCTTTACTCCACTGTAGTGCAGTCTCGAAGTTGGAATATTAAAGCGGGGGGGGGTGCAGAGGGGCAAAGCCCCTTTGCATACAATTGTTAAAATTCCGTTTTCTTTTTTTTTTGGGTTTTTTTTTTTTTTGGTTACAGTTGTAAACTTCGATGTTTCAAAATTTGATGTTCTGGTCTCGATGATCAGAATTTCAATGTTTTGAAATTTCGATAGTTAGAAGTGGAACTATATATATATATATATATATATATATATATATATATATATATATATATATATATATATATATATGTATCAGTCTGGAACAAGATGAATGATAGCCCTATTTGCTTTGCTAAGGATAGCACAAACCTCTCTCCTTATGGCTTTTATATATTGGCCAAAACTTTTTCTTCTCTCATAGTGCCTTTTTATGTAAAGTCAGTTTTATGCCTTTTTAGGTAAAGTCAGTTTTAGAACTAATAAAATAATCAAACAAAATCAAGATTATATGAAAATTGTAATGTTCTATCCTAGAAGTTTAAACAAGAAGTTGCATACTTCCTTCCTGATCATCTAAAATACTGATATCTGCACAGTTACTGAAACTTGGTTTTAGTGTTGTGATGGTAGCCCCATAGTGCCAGGTCTCAGTGTTACCACTCATTGAGACCCATTACCAAGTAGGAAGAAGATATTGGAAGGGACATGTCCATATTCCTAAGAATCCAAATGACACCTAGACTCATAAGCCAGGACAATAGCCTTAAGCTCCTCCATACCCTACTTACTGTCAGTAAATATCTGTATCACATGATAGCCAACCTCTATACTCATTTTATGTCACCCACAACCAATGAAGCATATCTAAACAAATAGTCTCTTCCCAATTAACTTTACACTATTACCTTCTGATATTTCAACAATCCTTCTGTTATATGGGAATCCAATGCTACCACAAATAAGTATGGACTAAACATCCTAGACTGCTTAAATGCTAGTTTTTTAGACCAACAATTACATGTTCCAAATATAGGATCAAAAATACTGGACATAATCCTTACCAATATAACTCTACTGTGATTTACACCTGTAGCTGCCCCATCATTGATCAAGTCCAACCAATGTTCAGAAATATTGACTATCTGGGCAAAACCTCACTTATCATCAAATTGTTCCTATTTATAGACTGTTCTAATTAAACCAATTACATCTTGCTGATGGACCTGCTGAAATTTAAGTATCTATTGCCTCGATTACTCCAACTTGCATATCGATGCATTTGTAACAGTTTCTATGCTCACCTGAATGCATGAATGGAGGCATCACCCCTCAAACACAAATATAATGACAAGTTCAAGGATAATCCCTGTGGTGGAACCCCAGTATAAACAGACTATATAGATAGAGGAAAAAAATTACTGCTTGGAAGACCAAGCTTAATACCCCAACCTATACCATTCAATCACCTAACACAAGAAAGCTAGACAAACCAAAAATATTGGGGGTACAATGGAGCAAAGATAGGGATAGATTTTAATTTGCAGATTTGACAGAATAACAGGTTTTGTTTTAACATGCATTTTATGAAGGATATGAAGTCTGAAACCCAAATGCCCATCATTATTTAGTGACTTTGATTTTCAGTGATGTGCCAGAAAACCACATCTTTTATGAAGAATGGGCAAAAAATATAAGGCAGAAATATGGACATTCTGTGGAAATCTGGACAGTTGAAGGATATGCTTCAACTTCTAAAAGTGAACTAAAAAAAATAACAATGAAGTTGGAAGCAAAAATTATATCCTTGAAAGGTAAGAATGAACTGAGAATGGCCACCCTATGCTAAGGACAACCACAGGCCCTTTTCAGCTATGTCAAAAACCTTAGAAGCAATACTTAGCAATGCAGTGAGCTAATACATAACAACAACAACACATAGTCATTGCCAGAATAGCCAACACATTAGCAGATAAATTTAGCTCTCACTTTAACCCTTATATCCCCCTATTCTCCACATATATTAGCATGCCCATCCCCTCTCTCTCCCAGGTCACTTCAGATCAAGTCCTGAAGGCTGTCTCCATGGTCAGAAATGCTCCCACTAGATTCATGGGTTAAGGCAATATGCCAAACTACCTTCTTGAAAGCACCAAATAGCCAGAGATAATGCAGTCCAAACTAAATAAACGTATACATATGAATAAATAAAGTTGTTAAATAAAGATGTTAAGAACACGGACTTCTGTACACAGTCCAAACTTTAATTATGAGTTCTTTCACCATCCAGGCTTCATCAGACAATAGACAAGGGTTCAAAACAATGAATTAAATAGTATCCCAATGGCATCTATTGGATAGACAATTCTGACGTCACATTGAGTTCTAATTAACAAATAAGCACAGTGATAAAACGAATCCTGCAAACAAATATATTATACAAAACATATGATAAAATATAAGATATAAAAGCATGTTAAAAAGCATGTGAAAAAACATATTTATACTTTGTTGCATCGTGATAGCATGCATCCAAGTTTTGTTTTTGGAAAGTCCGCATTCTTAACATCTTTATTTAACAACTTTATATATTCATATGTATACGTTTATCTAGTTTGGACTGCATTATCTCTGGCTATTTGGTGCTGCGAGCTGTGTTTAACTTCTGTGGATATATACATTTCTTTGACTGTTAGTGATTTATTCGAACCACAGAAGTTTTCACCTTTTGGCGGTTCTTTTTTGATTTTACTTACCTTCTTGAAAGCACCAAGTACATGCATATAGAATCACTACTGGACCTACTAAGCCTCTCCATGGGATTCATGACAAAGGTATGGAGAACTGCTGTACTCATCCAACTGACCCTGGAAACAATAAACCTATATGCCTTAACCTTATCTATAAAACAGTGGAGCATCTCATTATGGTACGCATTGTTAACAAAGGCAATCAGCAGTCTACAACCGCTTGACCCAGACCAGTTTATGTTTGTTAAAGGTAGATCCTGTCTCATATATTCAGGGGCTTCCTTTGAAGACGTCACTGATGCACTGGATGTAGGCAAAAAAGTTCATACTGCTTAGCTCAACTTGGCCAAGGCCTTTGATACCATCCCATATTCCAGTATTAATGACAATCTGATCAAATGAAATGTAAGGCTCTATATTACCTGCTGAATATCCCACTGACTTACTGACAGTACCCAATCTGTTTGGGTAGGGGTCTTGGTTTAATCAAAAAGGATCATAACTAGTGATGTCTTTCAGGAACTGGTCCTTGGGTCACTTGTCCTTGGCATTTACTTCTGTAATGTCAAGGCCAATATTAAGGGCCTGTGGCTGATCAAGTCTGAAGATGACTGCAAATTTGGAGCTGTCATAAAGTCGCCAGTGAATGCCAGATTCTCTAGGAGGACTCAACATGTACATTCAAATGGTGTGTGGACTATGACCTTAAGTTAAATGACAAAAAATCTCGTGTTGTATCTTATCAAACATGAGCACTCATGCACCTACCACAAAGATGACATCACTTTTGAAGATGGACACAGTTATTAGAGACCTGACCACTTTCCTTACACCAGTGCCCCTGTCCATTATCAGGTCTGCTAGGTCCTCATTCCATCCTCCGATTAACTTAACATAAGGGGAGATCTTGCCAGCAATTTCTTCTGTGAGTGGGGAAAGATTTTTTTTTTTTATTTTGGACTATACTTGATTTATTTTTTGTCTCATCCCATCCCTTGTGCTTATATTGTAATGCCATCTGAGGACTACTGCCCTCTATGGATCAAATTGCTCATCAGTGAGCATCGAGATGAATGTCTCTTGTCCCAGGATAGACATGCCCATTTTTTCCTGGCATTTCATCAGACGCCTGAGTTGCTAATTGATCCTGGGTCATGCTGGCAATAGTTAGGGCTTTATCCATCTCTGCCATGGCACTAATTTACAATGACCTGTCCTTTCAGCACCATGTAGCAACTGCCACTGGGAAATCCTTTTATGCAGCCAGACTGATTACCAGGGATATATCTTATAGGTCAAGGTAAGTTATTAGCTCTGTACTGCAGCATTTCCTCATTAAAAGAAACAGGATATGTCTTCCTTGTTGCTACACAGGCAGCCTTAAAGCACTTTCTGTCTTCCTGTTTCTACAGACTCTTTGGGCTGGACTTCTGCCTTGCATTAAAAAACTTTAAATGATCCAGTTCTATGTGACCTTCTATATATAAACAAAATAAACAACATCATAAACACCCTTTCAAAAGAACTATACTTCCATGGCAGCTTAAATGTGACTTTCTGGTATTATATATATATCTCAAAGAATCCCTCTTTTATGGAACTGACTGTCAATAGGTTTAAGTAAAGTAGCTGTTAGACCTGGACCCTCTTTAAGCAAAGCCTGGAAGAATGGTTGGGAAGCCATAAAAATCACCCCTTCTCTGACCTCTCAAACCTTTACTAAAAGGGAATGAAATTAGGTAGCAGTTACTCATGTCAAAGGTCCTGACAATTTGGGATCTTGAGGCTAGGTACAAATGATCGACCTAAACTGCAACCAAGTATTAGCCTATTATCCTACAGTTTTCTCCCTCTCCAAAAATAACAAATCTCCAGTTAAAAAAATGTTATGAGTAACAAGGAATCTAAGACCAGCCCCACCATGAACTTCAGGAATTACAAATCTATCAACCTGTTGAGCCTCATCTCCAAAGCTATGAAATGAGTAACAACAGAACTGATAAAGTTTGATATAAAATCTTATATGACTCGATCCCAGCAGTCTGACTTTGTTAAGGATGGATCTTACCTTATGAATTTGGTAATTTTTTAGAGGTTAACACAAACCATAGACAGTGATCACACTGTCTATACACCATACCTCAACCTCACCAAAGCATTTGATACTGCACTACATGTCAACATTATCAAAAAGCTAAACGCACTCCAAACTGATCCCTCTGTAATTAGATGCATAGTTAATTGGAAAGCACAACCTCAGAGACCATGAAAGTAATCAGTGGGGTACCACAGTATTTCTTGCTAGGACCTTTAATATCTGGCATATTATTCTGTGATTTCCAAATGAAAAAATCCGGAACTCGGGTTAACCATATTGCAAATGACTGTAACCCGGGTGTTATATTTGAATCCTTTTTGTGATATTCAGCAGCTGCAAAGTGAAGTCACACATGTTAGCAGCTGGTTTACTGACAACAGGTTAAATGTAAATAATAAAATTGTTACAGTTGGCAAACAACCTCCCCCCCCATTCAGCTTATTGTATAGAAAATATCCTATTTCAAAATTAAAATGTGAGAAACCTTGGAACATGGGTAGAAAACTCCCTTTCCTTTGACCATCATATTGTAACACTGGTCAGAAAATCCATCATGTTGTAACATTGGTCAGAAAATCCATCTGTTTGGCAAAGCCAATCACACAGTGTACTTTTTCTCAGTCCAAAGAAGTCCTGACTCCTCTATATTCTGCACAGATTAGGCCTATCATATAATACAGTGCCCCATTTGGGATGTGTCTTATTAAACATATCAAGCAACTAGACCTTAAAGGTTTCTGACAAAAAAGATCATTGGACTAAAGGACTTCTGCTATTAAGCGAGATTGGAGGCCTTGTCTCTGTATTAGGTGTCCTTTAAATTCTGTAAGGATTTTCTATGCCTTGCCTTCTAAGTCGTTAGGGATCCAGCGTTCCAAGACCTCTTATTTCTCCACAAATCAAACAGCCCTGAGAACACTAGAACCAGAGATCTGAACCTGTTTCAGCAAATACTTTTCTGCAGAAATGCAGATTTGTCATACATTAATTCTTTGGAAACAACTTCCTCTCCAGATCAAGCAATGTGATACACTATCTTCCTTTAAGAAGGAATTAGATGACTGGATGTGTATTCATAAATTCACCTCAGGTACGACTACTTTATCTCTCCTTGCAGAAGGAGGAACTGTCTAAGGGTCAGTATTGGCAAGGTATACATGACCACATTTCCCAGTTTTTTGTACATTCTATGTCACTGACACATATGTGGGGAAGGATGTTACACCAGGCTCTAGCAGACTACACACAGCTTACATTTTTGAACATTTTCTGAAAATTTAACTTAAAAAGCACAAGACAGATAAATGATAATATTTTGTGAACATTGAAAGTTATTAAATCTGCACAAATAGCAATGTTATCAGTATAAAAGTATTCTTAACAGTGATAATAGTCAGTGAATTCATAGTCTGTCTATAAATACTATAATATATTATAATGCACAGAAATTCCAAATTATTTTTTGTTAAACTTTCAGAAACAAATTCTCATATCTTGGAAACTGTACAACCTAGATATATATCGCTATAACATTTTTGTTAATCAAACATAAGCTTTCCCATGACAACAAGAAATTTCTGTATGAAGGTGTGTTTATTGATATATTTACAGAAATATTAAAACTTATGCTTAATTGTATGATTAGCAATTTAAATAACTCAATATTTGTCAAGATGTGCATCTTATAGTGCAAATATCAAAGACAGTTTTCTTCAACATCATCTAAGGTTTCACCTGATGTCATACAACAATTTATAAGTCCCTTGCTTTTGAAGTATTAAGTATATATGGAAATATTTTTTTATTTTCATAATCACTAACAAACAACTAGCAGTATCTCAGATATAGGGCAGGATTCACGAAGGCTTGCACGGAGTGCAAGAGACGTGTAAGACTCCATGCAAGCCTCGTGATCCAGGAACAGCCCGAATCTCCGTGTAAGAGACCAGCTAAAACGTCTCTTACACGGACTGGGCATGGATATGCAAAATACCTCACTTGCAGCCGAAAGGCATGCAAATGAGGTAGAGTAGCGATCCACGAAGCAGAAAGCAGCCCGTGTAAGAGCCGTTTTAGCTGCAGAAATGTACTCAGTTGACAACTGAGTACATTTCTGCAAAAATCACAATGGAGCCATGTCAGCTCCAAATAAAGGGTGCATATGTGTCAGGCAGCATGCCAATGGCCAAATATGTGGCCATTGGCAAGGTACCCCGATGCAAATATGAAAAATAAATATATATTTTTTTCGGCGATCGCTGATGTTTAAACGCAGCGCAGCCCCGCGCAAACGGGCTGCGCTGTATAAAACATAAAAATGAAGGTTATAAACCTACAAATGTGGGTTTTATGCAATACATGGATTTACAATGCAGGGACCAGCAGACCAAAAACAACATGGCCACCGTTTAGTGGTTGCTAAGGGGGGAAGCTGAGTCTAAGAGATGTAACTAAGCATTAGTAGGCAATCTGATGTAAATAAGAGTTAGGATACTGAATTCCACTGTCATATAGCAAATGAACACAATCTGAGTAGTGTAAGAGATACATAAGGGGGGGAATAGAGTAGGAGATAGGTGACATCACAGGGGGGAATGGTAGAAAGAAATGCAGTTCATTGGAGGTCAGTGTTACATGACAGATGTCAGACACAGATCATGGAAAGAGGAGTGCCACAAGATAAGCATGGGAAAGTCAAGAAATGGAAGGTGTACCCTGTTACTTACACCAAAGTTTCTTGTTGGGCGTACATGCACACGTGTGCGCGCCATGAGGCGCGAGTAGGACAGTGTGTGCATGTGTAAGGCAGACTGAGCATGTGGGAGCCTGTTGGCAGACTTGTAAGACTGTTTGCGCTAGTGTGCGCGCGTGTAGGGCAGACTGAGCATGTGGGAGCCTGTTGGCAGACTTGTAACACTGTTTGCGCTGGTGTGTGCGCGTTTTAACCCGAATAAGCAGATTCTGAACCGTGTAAGCATGTGTGTGCGTGTGTAAGCCACTGTGAGCGTGTTTCTGCTGGTATGCACGTTGCTCCCCCCTGAGGAAACAGATAGGAAAAAGGAAGCAACAAAATTAGTAGGAAGCTAGCAGGGAATAGTGCTGGAGCTAGCAGGTGAAAACAATTAGAAGCAGGCAATTACACAGGCAGAATAGTACCTCAGCCAAGCACTTAAAACTCTGCAAACAGCAGTGCAGGATGTTTCTCTCAAGAGACACTGCAAGACAGGAGTAAGCTATTAGAAGTGAAAACTGAAAAAGCTGAACTCAGAGCAGAAATGCTAGGGGCTGCCATAGCTGTCATAAGGAGACATAGGCGACTTGCTGAGGGTGGTGACAATGCAGATGGTGCCAGACAACCCACAGTGAGGAGACGGAGAAGAGAGTACAGGCCCAGGGTCACCTACCACGGGTTACATGAGCTGGAGATAGTAGAGCGCTATAGAGTGGACAGAGACCTCCTGCAGCAAATTGTCGAGCTGCGCAGGCCACACCTCACACACAGAACCAACAGAGGGGAACCCATCCCAGTGGAAACCAAGGTATGTGTTGGCCTAAGAATACTAGCAACAGGTACCTTCCAGAGACCAACTGGTCATATGATGGGGATATCACAGGCATCAGCCTCCAGGGTACTGCACCAGTTCCTGGATGCCATGTCAGCACATGTCGGTGATCATGTATATTTCCTCAATGCCCATGAGGTATTGGCCAGCAATATGCGTCTCTTCCAGCAAATAGCGGAATACCCTGAGGTAGTGGGTGCAATAGACTGCATGCACATACGCATCAAAGCACCAGCCGGTGAGGGGTTAGGGCCTACATTAACCACAAGGGCTTCCCTCCATCAACTGCCAGGTCATGTGTGATGCCCAGGGTATAATAATGAATGTGTGTGCTGGCTGCCCTGGGAGCTACTATGATTCCCATATCTGGCATTTGACGCAGCTGTACCAGACATTTGCCAATGGGAACATCCCACACGGACACCTAGTGGGGGATGCAGGTTATGCACTGGAGCCGTGGCTGATGACACCCATCAGAAACGCACAAACACCTGAACAGGAATGCCATAATGAGGCACACGCACAAACACATAATGTAATAGAGCGTGTGTTTGGGCTGCTCAAGTCACGGTTCCGGTGTCTGGACACATCTGGTGGAGCCTTGCAGTACTCACCAACTACATGTACCCAGATTGTCATGGTATGTGCTATGCTACATAATATGATCTTGCGAAAACAGCTGCAGCAGGACCAGCATAGGGCCGGGCCAAACAGCCCCCCACCATTGCCAAGGCCATCACAGGCAGAGCGTGACTCGGAGGAGGAAAAATCTGAGCCTGCCCCAGTAGGCAGAAGGAGGTGTGCCAAGTATGCCCTGGCCTTGGCAAAGAGGCAATACATAGCACATACACTGGCTCAGTAGGAACCCTGGGAATGATACCCCTCTCTGACTCACTCATATAGTAACATGGATGCCTAAAATGACATAACCTGCTCTCAAACATGTACAGGGAGTGTAATAGGTGCATCTGACAGAGGCAGCCCTGCAGCACCACCTGAGGCATGAATGCCATGTGTTAAGTAATGTAACACCATGTAGTATATGCACACTTGAGGACCCTGACTAACATCCTACCCTCACCAAGCATGATGCCACAATATGACAATGGGATGATCAATTGCAATAATTGGCTGAAGTAATGCAGTTAGTCAAAGGGGACCCAATGTGTGCCAGCCTGGGATGACATGCTGAGCATGACATGATGCTCCACCTGCTAGAGGTGGTGTGCACCTATCAGTCCAGGCCTCATGGATACTGGCAAAGGCTGTCATTACCCACAGCATGCCCTGAATAGGTAAGGCTCAAAACACAAACCCACCTCCATAGGTACCACAAGGGATAAGAACCTAGATGTAATGCTACCCAATGCCAGACGTCTAAACAGCAAGATGTGTGCAGTGTAAATGCACCCAGTATGGAGAATGTTGATATCTGTCCTGTAACAGAAAACTGGGTCAAGGCTCACAACAGCACCCTAACACTACCAGGTTACACCTCATACTGTGCTGTACAGCCTCAAAACATGGAACAAGCTACAAAAGGAGGGTGACTAGCAATAATTGTCAAGGATAACCACACCCCCATGTTAGTACCACAACAAGAAGCAGCATGGACTAGCCATGGTCAAGTAACAGTGGCTAAAACTGCTTCCCAGTTTATAGCCTGCTACAGACTACCATCCTAACACTAGGAACTGCACCTGGCCTATGTTGGAATACATGAATATATCAAGCCCCCCAAACCACATTATATTGGTTGACTGAAAATACCCAGACATACACTGGGAGGATTATACTAGCTCCAACACTGTAGAAGAAAAGTTCCTAGAATCCATAAACCAAAATGCCCAGGAACAACGTACCACTCCCACAAGAGGGGTAAGCATACTGGATGTGATAATCAGCAACATGGGTACTGGATGGCAAGATGAGAAGTGTATCCCTCATTGGTAAGACCAGACCATAGAGTAATCACACTGGATATACACATCCTGACCACAGTCCCTGGCCAGAAAACCACAGTGAAAAACATGTGTAAAGGATAAGTTGCACCCCTCCAAACTGATGTGGAATCCATTAAAAGCCCTGTGCAGGTGCAAAATATGGGCCACACCACAGAACCTGTTATACAGGCATTCCATGAACACAGCCAGGAATTCTTGGATTATGCAATCACAAATAACAACAAGACACAATGCCATACACGCAGGCATCTGGCATGCTGGACTCCAGCCATTACCAAACCATGCAAGAGAATGAGGAAGCTACTACATGATAGAGCCAACATAAAAAGGGAAGTAATCACTGATCAGTAGTATGGCAATAAAATATGTCCACACATACAATTCACTAAGGCCAGCTACAACAAGTAGAATCTGTGAATCCTGAGGCAATGTTACACCTGCCCCAAATACACAGACAACCCTCAACTCCCCCCAAGAAATACAAATATATGTGAGAGATGCAACCATTTATCCAAACCGGAGGCTGAGCTCCCTCAACTCAGTACTGTCAAAACTAGTTAGGAGGAGAATGTAACCCCACACACCACAAACCCAGTCCCACATAGACCTATCACAACTGCAAACCAAACACATAAACACAGAAAAACATTCCCAGAGGCCCTAATTACAAACACACCACACCAACAGAGGCCTCCAAAGCAGACCCCCAAGCAACCACAACCTCCAAACATAGCACATGCAACACATAGTACACAAAGCTGGTGTGCCAAACAGTCACAGGCCAGAAGGAGAAACAACATGCCTGATGCAGTTGTAATTGGTGACTCTATAGGCAGACATACTGCTGTCCCACTCACTAGACTGAACAAGGGAAAGGGTACAGTAAGCTGCCTGTAGGCTGCTACAATATGCCACATAACACAAGTACGCAGGTCACCCCAAAGCAAGTAGAAATATGATGCAGTCATTGTCCATGATGGTGTGAATGACCTGAGATGTACCTCCCTGGACTACATGAAAAGAGACATGGATGAGCTCTCTGAGTATGTACTCCAGGCCGGTATGACACTGGCCGTTTGCAGCATCCTACCCTCACCAAGAATGATGCCACAGTACAAACACAGAATGATCAGCTTTAACAGGTGGCACAATTACTGCTGTCATTCCAAGAGGATCTAATGTCTGTCTGCTTGGGATGTCATGCATGACAAGCCATGCTGCTGTTCCAGGGATGGTTTGCACCTGTTACCCCTGGGCGTCTGGATATTGGATAAGGCTATTGCCAGCTCCATAGAGCCGTACGTAGGCAAGGCTGAAAAGACTAACCCACCACCCTAGTAAACATAAGTGGTAAGAAACATAAGGGTAATGCTGACCAATGCCAGACGTGTAAACTGCAATATGCATGCTCCTGAGGCCCTCCCCAGTATGGAGAACATCGATGTCTGTGCAGTGACAGATACTGACAGTACACCAGCACTACCAGGTTATACCTAATATCATGCGTTATGACCCCAAAACCTGGACCAAAACATAAAAGGAGGGGGAGTATCCATATTCAGCACAGACACCCATACGTCCAGGTAACTGACAATGCACAAAGCATCGGAGACCACCCATGTGCACCTAACCGTAGGCAAAACTGCTGTACAGTCTGTAGCATGCTACAGACCACACTCTCACACACAGGAACCCCACCCAGACATCCTGAAGACACTGGACAGTGTGAGTGTCCCACCAAATACCAAACAAGGTACTCACACATTGCCACATAGGTGGTAAACCATTATGTATGGAAGGAGTAATCAGGGACCTAGGGACACAAGTGGACAGTAACCTGTTATGTGACACTCACATTGCCAATGTGGCTAGAAAGACTGTTTATATTGGACACCGTATCATGAAAGGATTCACATCTACGTCAACAGAGGTCATTGTGCCCCTGTACTGTTCTCTTATCAGACCCATAATCTAGCAAAATGCCTCAGTTGGGATGTACCTTACCCGACACCTGCAGCGGTTAGAAAGACCTCAAAGGTACCTCACCAAGAGGATAAAGGGTCTCAAATATATGTCATATGCTGCCTGGCTGTAGACACCCCAGCTGAATGCAGTCACATACTGCCTACACAGAGGCATTGTATGTCTGTTGTACAAGGCCATGTCCAACACAGGAGTAATGGACATGCTCCACACCAGAAAAATCAAAGCCATTGGAGCTGTGAGAGTGACAGATATCAACCTCAACACATAATGAAATAGGATGTGCTGGAGGGACAGATACATAACCCAGAGGCTCCCCACACCCTGGAACAGAATCCCACTCCATGTTAGGCAGAGCCCCTCACTGACACTCTTCAACAGGAATATTGCCAAGTGGATGGATGATCGTAGATGTACACTGGGGGTCTTCACTGTGTCACATCCAGACAGAGGCACAGTAAAGTAAATCATAAATGGCCATAATATTCACATAGCAAGGGGTGGCGAAAGAGACACGCACTCTGGCTAGGCTTACAAATGCCCTAGGGTGGATAGCCTAGTATGAACCTATGAACCTATGAAGATACAAATTGTACAGGACACTAAGGATAATCCCAAGGCATACTCACCTGATGGTAGGAACCATGTTGGGAATTCACAGATATGCTCTGAATCACACAAATATTACAAACAACATACCAAACACACACACATATTGCCAACATACAACCTGACAGGTGCAGTGCAACCCCCCCCCCCCAGAATGCAAAATATATATACCAGGAGACTGCTGGCCCCCTGACATTGCAGATCCTGAGGTAACAGCCAGCATCTACAAAGCAAAACACCCAGCAGCAATGGTATGAGATGGTGTCCTGGGCTGAGTCCAACATGGACTCCAAGAATAATGGAATGCCAAATCACACTACTGCTCAATGTCAGCCTTACCACAGGATATGTACCCAAAGAGCAGTGTACAACAACAGTGGTCCTTCTCAACAAAGGTGTTGCCTGAATGGATACTGCAAACTACCACCCCAGAATCCTGACAAGCTTGGTCTGCACAGTTATGGAAAGGATCAGCATGTACCTTAGACATAAAGCTATTGGGGACCTACTGACACTGGACCCTACCCAGTGTGGCTTTCTTAAGTGCAGATCCTGCCCCTAAACATGTTTGACTCATTTGAAACAGTCATTAAGGTCATTGATGAGGGCAATGTGGTCCACACAGCGTAGCTGGACCTTGCAAATGCTTCCATACAATACCCTACATGTTCATTATAGATATGCTCACCAGCTTAAATATAAACCCCTATGTCAGTAGAGGGGTTGCAAACCAGACCAAGGACAGAACTGACATGGTCAGACATGCTGCAGCCATGTCAGACTACAATATAAGTGGCACCCCACAAGGCTTGGTCCTGGGACCTCCCTCGTTTGGTATATATGTCCCATAGGTACAGGCCAACATGGAAGGACTGTGTCTGAACATGTATGCAGAGGACTGCAAACTCCCCACCATATCTGACCCTCCAGCTGACACAAGTATCCCACAAAAGGGCCACATAGAAACAGACAACTGGTGCCATAGCCATGTCAGCAAGCTAATTGCAGAAAAGTATATAGTCAACCCCCGTGGATATACAGCAAGTGCCCACCAATTACCACATAGGTGTTAACCCATTACGTACTTAACATGTAATGAGAGACCTGGGGACACAAGGTGATAGATATCCTGCATTGGACAAACATGTGGCTGTAGTGTTCACAGAAACATACCATATACCCACCTAATCATGAAGGTTGTCAGATCTAGATAAGGGGAGGTCACTGTGGCTCTGCAGTCATCCTTCATCAGTTTTACAATTGACTACAATAGCCCCTGTGGGATGTACCTCAGCAGACACCTACATCAACTGTAAAGTCCCCAACAGTACCTCACCAGGAGTATCAAAGAGCATGAACAGATGCCATGTGTTGCCTGATTAAACAAACTGCAGCTCCACACACTGCCATACTGCCCACCCAGAGGCAAGCTGTGCCTGATGTATAAAGCCATGTCCAAGCTGGAATCAATGAACATGCTGCATCTTGTACAATAAGAATGGCAGTGAGCTATGCACATGAGAGACCTGAACCCCAGCACTGACATACATAGGACAAGCTGTGCTGCATGATCCATAACACAGAAGCCAGCCCCACTCATGAGTAAACTCCCAGTACAGGTTATCCATAGAGTCACTCATCGATGCACCTCAAGAGGAATCGTGATGAGTGGATGGGAGATGGTAGGTTTACCCTGGGTATCACTGTTATGTCACAAGTAGACGGAGGCACAGTATACTAACCATGACATATGTTATGGCAAACACCACTTACAATGTGTGTCGAAGGACAAACACACTCTCCGACTAGCATTAGTAATGGCCTAGGGCACATCGCTACTGTTTGCCAATGTACACCTATGTTGTGGAATACACTACCAATGTTGGACAAGCCTGGTATAAGTAGTTCATATCTGAATGTAATGCAACATGGTCAGATGTGCACAACTGGCCCCTAACTAGGCTGTTGTGCTCACTATGGAAATGTAAAGCAGTCATAGGACTAAAGCCCAGTATACTGTCCACCACAGTGAAAGTACTGAACCAGTACACTATACGGTACTACAGTGTTAGGTCAGTATGAAAGGATGTTGTCAACTGTATGCAAAGTATCCCATGCAAACCCTGCAGGCACAGTATAATCCCTGTTGTGTACACACACAAAGCAGTTGGACAGTAACTACACAACATGACACACAACACACAACCATAAACGGGAGATATTGTTAAAGTTCACACACATCCACAAATGTGGTGGGCTGCAGAGTTCAACATATGGAAAGCACACACTGGGCATGCTCGCACACTTCGATAAATGAGACATATGTCAGACAACATGCCATGGGAAGGCTGAACTGAGCATGCTCACACACTTAGGCCAAATCACAGTTTAGCAGTTGGCCACACATATCTGGTATGTGTACATGTTATTCCAGGAACCAACCACATTACAGCAATCTGCCCAGTGCACACAGCTAAATGACTACAGAGACATACGTGATATAGTGGATCCCTCCCATATGCAAACATCTTCCACAGATACACACGTTGTTCATACAAACAGGGAATGCTATGGCAATAAAGACCTGCAAACAGTCTATCAGCAACAAATAATGTGCATCTGACAATTAAACATATGGGTGTAGAGGTCAACACTAGGCTGTTTGCCCTAGGGAATGACAGCTTAGCCAGAGTGTGCTTGGCGTCTGCCTCCCCAGTACAGTAGGCTACTGTGCCACTGTAAAGTAGGTCACATAAGGCATCGTGTGAGGCTAGTGTGCTGTGCCTCTGTCAAACAGGGACACAGTGGAGATCCCATGGTTTGAATGTGCTAAGCCACATCCATGTTGTTGGTGTGTGCTGGAAGAGGGTTGCTGAGGATCTCTAACAGTAAGTGGGCGTCAATAACAGACTGAGGGGAGCCTTACCTGCATTGTCTGGACAATTTCACTGTCAACACTGTGTCGGGATGATTATGTGGGATTGACGTGTCATGTCGGTACTGTTCAGAGATGTCCTCCCTCTGTGGGCTACAGCTCTGCAATGTATTAGGTCACTCTGTCTGTTGGACAGCTCATATATGGCTGGTGTACACCTGACAGGTGTCCTGTTGTGGAGCAGTCATGGGTATATTTGGGATAGCATGATCAATGCAAACCTTCCACATGCTCATAGAATGCAATTGTCAAGGATTATGCAGAGTTGTCAGTATACTCCCCCAGCATGGATCCTTTGAAGTCTTCCAACCCAGTCTTCACAAGTGTAAAGTCTGCTTGTGATAAATACAGTTTGTTTGCAGTGACAACCTTGCCTGGGGGTGGGGATGGGATATGGATATCCAGGGAAAGGTGGGTATGGTCAGATATCAACAATGGTGGTCTACCTCTGGTGTGGAATAGTGAGCACCCATGTTGCAGATGGTCAGGTGCAATATGTATTCCCCCATGTGGCTGTGGTGAGTGGTTCTGCCATAGCACATGGACTCACAAATTGTAGTGGCTGTAGGGTAATGTTGTAGAGGCCTGAGTAGTTCCCACACACAATATGCCTGTACCTGACGTTAACAACTGGAATGGTGTATGTGAACACCTGCATATCCTGGCACTGTTCCCAGGGAAGCAAAGTGTGTGTCCTGGATGTGGGAGGGGTGTTCTGGACTGGTTGTGTTGTGTGTTACAGGTCCTGTGGTCATGAAGCATGGTATAGAACATAACCTGCCAGTGCGATGTGCATATCTGACCCTGAAGTAGGTGGCTGCAAATGCATATATGTGCTATCCCCCACCTGACAGGTAGTACTAGATGTACATACCTCTGTAGAAATAATGATGTCGGCACCCTATAAATACTGCAGGTGCAGAACAGATGCCCAGTAATTCGGATAGCATGCTCTGCTAATGCGTCTCCCTCAAGTGTCATAATATAGTTAGGTAGGGGTTTGAACCATGCAAATGCTCAGTGTGTGTGTGTGTGTGTGTGTGTGTGTGTGTGTGTGTGTGTGTGTGTGTGTGTGTGGGTGAGTGGGGTTGTTGTGTGTGCAAGTCTGTGTGAGGGAAATGTCCCTTTTGGCAACTGGGAAAACACACTACAGGATGCACATTCCCCTTTCTAAACACTGATGATGTCAGCACCCTATAAGTACAGCAGGGGAAGGGAAACCTTCTAGTAATGCGAATAGCGTGCTCTGCTAATGCATCCATCTTGAGTGTCATAGCATAGTTAGGTAGGGGTTTGAATCCTGCAAATGCCCAGTGTGTGTGGAAGGGGGTTAGTGTGTGTGCAAGTCTGTATGAAAGAAATGTCCCTTTATGCAACTAGGAGAACACACTACAGGATGCACATTCCCCTTTCTAAACACTGATGATGTCATCACCCTATAAGTACAGCAGGAGAAGGAAAACCTCCCAGTAATGCAAATAGCGTGCTCTGCTAATGCATCCTTCTCGAGTGTCATAACATAGTTATGTAGGGGTTTGAATCCTGCAAATGCCCAGTGTGTGTGGAGGGGGGTTAGTGTGTGTGCAAGTCTGTCTGAAAGAAATGTCCCTTTTGGCAACTAGGAGAACACACTACAGGATGCACATTCCCCTTTCTAAACACTGATGATATCAGCACCCTATAAGTACAGCTGGAGAAGGTAAACCTCCCAATAATTTAAATAGCGTGCTCTGCTAATGCGTCTTTCTCAAGTGTCATAACATAGTTAGGTAGGGGTTTGAATCCTGCAAATGGCAAGTGTATGCCTGGATGAGGGGAGTTTGTGTGTTTGCAAGTCTGTATGAAAGATATGTGCTTTTTGGCAATTAGGAGAACACACTACATGATGAACATTACCCTTTCCAAACACTGATGATGTCAGCACCCTATAAGTACAGCTGGAGAAGGGAAACCTCCCAGTAATTCGAATAGCACGCTCTGTTAATGCGTCTCTCACAGGTGTTATAACTTAGTTAAGTAGGGGTTTAAATCCCGCAAGTGTGTGTGTTTGGATTAGGGGAGTTTGTGTGTGTGCAATTCTGTATGAAAGATATGTTTTTTTTGGCAATCAGGAGAACACACTACATGATGCACATTACCCTTTCCAAACACTGATGATGTCAGCACCCTATAAGTACAGCCGGAGAAGAGAAGTCTCCCAGTAACTCAAATAGTGCGCTTCGCTAATGCGGCGCTCTCTCCTGTGTCATAACATAGATAGATAGGGGTATGAATCCTGCAAATGGCAAGTGTGTGTGTGTGTGTGTGTGTGTGGGGGGGGTAGTAGGGTGTGTGTAATTGCAAGTGTGAGAGAACAGTTCCTTTTGACAACTACTACAATACACCAGATGCTGCATATTCCCCCAGTAAACACAGGTGATGTCACCACACTATCAGTACAGCCAAACAGGGCTAATCACCCAGTAATGCCAATAGTGCACTCTGCTACTGGGTCTATTACTACTGTCAGAGCACAGATAGGTATGTTTTGGAAACCCACAACTGCCATGTGTGTTTGTGTCACACAAAATGCCCATGTGTGGGTTGTTGTTCATAACACTGCATGACATTGCTTAAACCAGCAATGGCAATGCACACATGATGTATGTGTGTGACATATACACATATATACCTGTGACCTTCAATAGTTACCATGTCTGACACGTGCCTCAAGTGAATAAATGGTATTTGCACTGCATAACATTATGACTGTGTCTTACTGTGCAGGGGCTGCATGTGGTATGTGTATATACAGTGTGAGATGTATATGGTATCATCCTAACAGCGGGGGATACACATCTGGTCTGGGCCATATAGTCTACATGTAGTCGATGAACAGGTGCTGCATGTTCCCACCTGTTGTGGGAGTGGTAACATGTTGTTCCACTGCAATTCAGTGACTACATGCTGGGAACCTTTCAGCTAGTGTGTTGTATCTACAGTAATGCTCACACACAATGTTCGGCTGGATGCAATCCAGCCATATAAAGACATATCTAGAGACCGTCATACTCCCAGTGTTGATAGGGAGGACAGGTGGGTTTCCTGTGTATGGGAGGGTTGTGTGTGCCAGGCTATGAACCAGAAGGCAGTCCAACACACTGTTAGCTGCCCATAGATAGGCCCTGATGCTTTGTGCTGTGCCAACAACCTGGAGGTGTGTGTATCTGTGGTGCTTTGAGATACCTCCCCCCTGTTCATGTGTGGTACATGTGTAGGGGACGACAGGCATGGTATGAGGTATAACCTGGCAGTTATGGGTTGCACCTGTGAGCCATGAATCAGGAATCAGTTACTGCACAGATATTGCAGTTTACCGTGCTGAGGACAGTGTCCAGTGCATGCATCTTGCGGTGTACACTGCTGGTGTTGTGTAGCATTACTGTTAGTGTCTTATCCCGTGTGATACCCACGGATGTGGCTATGTAATCTGTGCCCTGCAGCAAAAGTCACTATGTGTGTATCAAGAGGCTTCGCCAATATACAATGGCCCATGGGTGACATGTGCAAGCTGCCCCTCGCAAATCATTGTGGCTTCCCTAGCATGTAAGCACATGCTGACAGCCATTGGATGCCCTATGAATGACATTGGAGATTGAGCACAATGTAGACATAGAACACCCTTCCTACATATTGTGGTAGCATACCTGGTGAGGGTATGATGGCAACCAAGGTCAGGCTCATACCAGCCCGTGCCACATGCTGAGAGAGCCCTTCTATGTTCCCTATCATGTAGTCCAGGGAGGTACGTCTCAGGTCATCCATAATGGCATGGACAATGACTGAGTCATATGTGTCCATGCCTCTGACTGACCTGTATGCATGTGTTATCTGGTGGACCATAGTGCCCCATGGGCATATCCCTGTTACCTTCACCATGTACAGCCTGTTGAGTGGGACCCCACTGCACCGTAGCAGGTGTGTTGTGTAGCCCTACAGGCTGTGAGTGTTTGGCACACGGGATGTGTGTGCCATGTGTGGCATGTGCTCTGTTCCGACTTAACGTATGCCTGTGTGCCAGCTGCGGAGGTGTGTGATGCTCAGGCAGGATGCTAGTCTGAGGCTCCAAGTATGCCCCAGTGTGTTCTGATTGCTGTCAGTGCAGGTCTATGTCAGACTGGTATTGTAGTCACTGTAGTATGTCATGCCACCTGACAGGGTATGGCAGTACTGGGTTCAGAGTGCTCAGTCCCCAGATTGGCTATGTGGTTGCATCTCACACATGTGTTGTACGTTCCTGGCCAGGGGAGAGGGTTGACTGCATACATGTGGCAGCTGTGACATTGCCACATGACTCACATGTACCACAACTGGACCATAGAGGTGATTCACAGGTTACCTTTGCACATGCTACCATAGTAGTGTGATTGCCATGGTGATTACCAACACATAGGGCCAATGGGGAACAACATACTGAAGGTGAGTATGTGTGGGTGTACTGCTACTGATTTCATAGTGCTGGCATTTATGACTGCACATGTGGGTGAATGCCAGATAAGTCATATGCAATGTGTCACAGGCAACGTACATGCGAACAGGACAGACAGTGACGTTCTGTCAAGTGAGACATTGACATACGTACAGTACGCTATGCAGATGTCACTAGGAATCCACAGAAGCTCTGTAAATCTGCATTGCAGGTGGAATCAGTGTTCCAGGGAACCTCAAGCAAACATGCATGCAAACAAAGCTATAGTAAGCAGGACTGGAAGTAGTCCATTGTACAACAAAGAAGGGGTACCACTTCCAGTAGGTAACAGTGCAAATATGCAGGCACTATAAACATGTACCCAGGAATGCACAGCTCAGATGTCCATGGTAAAACTGATATTATTTAATATTTAATTTAATTTAAATTAAATTGGTACTGCACACATATCAACATGCGCAAACATCCACATTGCATAGTCATTGTGGGCAACATGCCACCATTAGTGTACTTGTCCATCATTGCGTATCACTACTTGCATTACCTTCTCCCCTGTGCTACCTATGTATGTGGCTATCTGTTGACATCCTTACCACCGGTATGCAATAATGTGCAGCTGTTACACTATGGTACTTACTATGGGTGTAGATAACAATTCAGGACAGTCATACAGTTACTGCATCAGGCATGCTGGGATATACACACAATCATAACAGCACACTGTACTGTTACCAACATGATACTAGTAATACACTTCTATGTAGTCACCCTGTGCATCAGCAACATGTTAACCTGTTCCTGCACTGATGTTGGAGATTGCAGGAGATGGCACAGTTTCATCATATGCACAGGGTGTGAACTAGGTATGCCTGAGTCTGCCACTGATACAATCAATTGACATGTATGTGTATGTTTGTTGGTGAGGGACAGCAGTACAGGGTGGGGCACTGTTGGTGCAGTGTGGTGCGTGTATGTGGGATCCCTAGGTTTTAACATTTCGCATGTGTGTATGCATGCACACAGTTCCACCTCATGGCTGCCATATACTGGAGTTTGTGGACAGCCACAGGCTGCACGTGGCAAGTCATACAGATCAGTGGCTGTGGCCACGGACACGGTACCTGTGCCTGGCAGGGGTGCTACGGACTGTATCCGGTACTAAGCCAGACTGGGTACTGTCATCAAAAGCTGGTGTTCGTCGACTGGACACAGGTCCCTGTTGGGACTGTCCAGAGCCATGTGCACGTGGTCTCCTGGGGTGGTCTGATGACAGCACAGACCCAGCATTGCTGGGGCTGCTGCTGGCACTATGGGGGCATCCGTGGGCCTGTTGTCATCCGCGCCGACTGCCGGCTGCTGCTGTTGCTGGCATACAGCCATGTCAATGCCGCAACTGTCCACCATTGCTCTGGCTCATGGACATGTAGTTGTGGAACTGCTGCAATATGTCCCCACAATGTCTGTCTATGACATCGGTGAAATTACGGATAGCATCCGCAATGTCACGCATACTGTCAGTCATGGATGTGCGACATGCTCTCAGCTCCCTCAAACCCTGTCTGGTGTACCTTTCCATACATGACTGTGCCTGCATGACAGCCCAAAACATAGCTGAGGTTGACAGACCTCTTTGGGCACATGTGCCAGAGGCAGTACGCCCACGGATGCTCCCACGAGAACCCATGGGCAACTGTCTGTGTGGTACCATCTCAGGACCCTGCCCATGGCTGCTGTTTGGGGAAGCATGTGCCACAGATACCACATTACCCTGGTCAATGGCCACTGTATCCTGTCCATCACCTAGGGACATTGGTGACATAGGATGTACTGGCAGGATGACTGTGTGCAATGATGGGGTTGACAGCTGTGTACTGTCAATTGGCTGACCAATGACGGACCCTGACACACCTTCCTGTGCCATTACACAGATATCATCATTATCAGTACCTGTGGCACCAGATTCAGGTTCCCTGCTACAGGACACCAGAGCAGCACCAGAACCTGTGGGAGGAAGACAGGAAACACAGTTTACAATGTCTACACAATGTTGCCAGTGATGCACACATGCACACATGCACACGTGGACACATGCACACATGCACACATGCACACATGCACACGTGCACACGTGGACACATGCACACATGCACACCCCGCAGTATACACACAGAGCACTACTGAGGTACACTATTATTACTAGCACTATCAGGACTATTATAGGTATTGTTAAAACACACTCACCAGCATGGCTGGGCTGCCTTGCTGTAACACCGGAGGGACCTGCAGAAATGAGGGGATTAGTGTCAGTGGGCACAACTGTGCCATTGATACTGCGTATTATACAGTTCAGTAGTACAACAGTTGCCTTTCATATGTCAACTGCTGATATTGGCAATATCACACCTGCACAATTACATACTATGTTGAAAGCTACATACCAAGGACACACCTTACACATGCATAAACTAACAGTGTACAGAACAGTCAAGTGTACATATGGCATATTACCTGCACGCTCCATGTCGTGTTGCTGTGTGGCTCCAGCCTCCATCATAATGCAGGTGTGTTGCTGCTGATGTTCCTGGGCTGGAGCCACAACACTTAGGAGTAGCCCCTCCAGTCTGGTGAGGGGGGGATGTGTGGCCACCCCACCTCCTGTGGCGACCTGTTGCCTGTGGATATCCGACGCACGCTGATGGACATTTCTGATTAAATCACTGCAGTGATGTCGTACCTGCTCATATGTCCTATTATGCGTGCCAATGTCATTTACCCTACGGACAAGGTCTTGCCACAGTGCAGCCCTCTCCTGCTGATTCTGGCTGGTGCGGAAAACAGTATGTCATAATCCCGCACCAGGCTCTGGTGTATCTCTTCATCTTCTGCAGCAGAGTAGGCAGGATTTCGCTGACGCGCCATGTCCCTGAAAGAGAACACAAACAGGATATCAGCAAACTATGTCAGCAAAATATGGCACACATACTATACATGATGCTCAACTGTAGTGATATACTACTACTCCCATATGTAGCACGTGTGTGTCTTTTGGTGGATACACATGTACATGGCCAGATATCAGTGCTCAGCTGACACCTGTGCAACAATATCTGCCACATTCCATACAACATAGTACCAAGCCCCATCAGTCATCACACTGAGACAGGTCCAATGCACCACCTCACTCTGGGGGTTCATAACAAGGTACTGTATGTGGAACATCATCCACTAGTGTGATCTGGACACAAACTAATCGGCCTGGATATACATATCCCACCACCACCACCAGCACAGTAGACTACTTTGAAATATATGTGAATAGACAGAATTTCATTTGCTAGGACTGAGATGGTATCCATGCAGCCCACTGAGCCAGTGGAAGCCACAACCCACAATGCTGACCCCTTTGCAAATGCTTCCCACGGACATCCACATGAATGCATGGAACATGCACACACAATTCTAACCAGACCTTATGCACAAAGGTTAAGCATCCTGTCTGGTGGACCCCAGCCAAAGACAAATTGTATAATGATAGAAGGAGGCTACTGCAGGACAGAGCAGAATCACATAAAGGGAAGGCATCTGTGTTCGGCACTAGTAATAAGCTAAGTTCTCTCATAACAACATCCAAGGCCAACTCTGAGAGAGAAATGGCCAAGGACACTAAAGATAACCACAAGGCCTTCTTCAGGTTTGTTAGAAACATGGACCAAAAGCCTCAGATATGCTCAGAGTTAGTACACAACTACATAAAATTCACTGAACCCACAGATATTGGCAACATTCTGGCAGACAGGTTCAGTGCAAATATCCCCCCTCCCTCTCCACCAAAAGAAGAAATACTTATCACAGCTAAATATAACCTCCCTGTCATCTCAGATGTCCAGGAGAGGGCCGCCCTCAGCAAAGCAGAACACACAATATCAATGTGTCCTGATGGTATCCCTGGATGTGTGCTACGTAAACTCCAAGAGGAGCTATAACCGCATATAAAACTGATATTTAACCTTAGCCTTACTACGGGATATGTACCTGAACCCTGGCGTACAGCAACAGTGGTCCCACTCCACAAAGGAGGCACCTCTACTGACCCTGGGAACTACCGCCCCATAAGCTTAACCAGCCTGGTCTGCAAAGCTATGGAAAGATTCATTATGGAACTCATATACAGTGATATTGGGGACCTACAGACACTTGATCCCACCCAGTTTGGCTTTGTGAAGGTCTGATCCTGCCTTTTGAACCTGGTTGACTTTTCAAAACAGTCACTACAGCCATTGATGAGGGCAAAGCAGTCCATACAGCCTACCTGGACTTGACTAAGGCCTTCAACACAATACTCCACTCAGGCATCATAGACAAGCTCATCAGCTTAAATGTTAATACATATGTCACATGATGGGTTGCAAACTGGTTGAACAACAGAATCCATAAAGTCAACATTGCAGGGGCCATGTCAGACTCAAAGCCAGTCAGAAGTGGTATCCCACAGGGCTCTGTCCTAGGACCCCTCTTGTTTGACATTTACTTCTCAGCTGTGAAAGCAAAAATGGGCGGGTTGTGGATGACAAAGTTCCCAGATGACTGCAAACTAGGCACCATAGTCGATACACCAGCTGACACACACATCCTACAGACAGGCCTCACTGAAATGGACAACTGGTGCCAGAATCATGGCCTAACACTGAATGGCATGACATGTATAGTCATCCCCTTTGGGTAAAACAACGTACACCCAGCTTATCACATAGACATACATATAGATACAGACCAATAACACATGTGGAGGGTTCACAGTATGTAGACTATTACATTTTTACTTTACATTACCTGTGTTTGTCACAGCTGGTTGCGTTACCGTTAGTATAGGTTACTGCTGCTGCTAGCCCAGCTTGATACTGTCACTGATGACAGCTTCAACTTAGTTTTTCTTAAGTGTAGTTTTTGTTTGTGTTTTTATTTCCTTTTTTTCTTTCTTTCTCTCTCTCTCTCTCTCTCTCTCTCTCTCTCTCTGCCTCCAGACAGTGCAATGAAAGTATTGCATGCGTGGACTGGGAGTACAGGATGCTTTTGTAGGTATCTGCATATGTCCATGTGATGGCCTCTGCACCAATTGTTAGCCAGCATTTGCTGATTGCATGCAGCCAGTTGTGTACTGATTGCAGTTCTCACTGTGATTTCAGGACAGTGCTATAAAAAGGCATGTGAGATAGGCGTTGCCCTTTCAGATTGTAAGGGCGGGGACCATGCTGGTATGCTGTGGACACTGTTCTGTGAGTGTAAAGGTTAGTATCTCTTTCATAATTCAGGCTGTGTTGTAGATTAACATTTCTCCATTCTTCTCTCCTGTTTCCTGTACTAAGTGTGTATGTACACTGACACCTATAACTATATGTGTATATATATATATATATATATATATATATATATATATATATATATATATATATATATATATATACATATCTTTATATATATATCATAACTGACATTATTACCTACTAGCTACCAACTAGCATGGCTGTTTCTGTTCACACACTACTATTATAGAAATCCACTAGATTTGACAGTAAATATACATGACATGCTTTGTGTACTATGCATCCTATATTCCCTTTACATTCATTCCTACTATTACATGATATATTTATTGTAGCACAATGTTGTTATGTAACAGTCATGGCTTAGTGGTAAGTCATGCAGACTACTGTTTCCAAGGTCCTGGGTTTGGGACTGACAGTGGGATTTTATTTTGCTTTTGAGCAGACTACAGGACCTGTCATTCAGAGTGACTAAGGCACTTTTAAGCAGCTGTAACCGGGTTAGCGCTGGTTTGCGCGGAGCTCCCGCATGCGCACTGGCATTCAGCTCCACGCACACCCGCTTACAACCGCTAAAAAGTGCTCACTCGTGCGCGCACCCGAGCTATTTTTTTTGAAAGAAATGAAAATGGGGAGACAGGAAAGTGGTAAAAAAGGGGTCACAAAGAGGGTAAGACAGTAGGGAAACAAGCTTGGGTTTTGCAGGAGGGATGTAGGTAAGGCCCATAGCTGCCCATTTCTTCATCAGCAACAGCTGTGCATATGTTTGTAATTTGGTGTTACATTTGATACCTTCCACCCCTGACAGAGGTGTAAGGACAACAATAATACTTGTTGTACAGCCAGTTGTAATTGACAGTTTCCATGTCCAGCAGACATGTGTGCGAAATGGGCAGCTATGTATGGGGCATAATTTTTTTGTGGGTACAGAGTGCCCTTTTTTTTTTTCAGGTGAGAGTGGTATGTCAGGTAAAGGAAGTTTTTATAGCTGGGGAGGTAGGTTGGGTAGGTCAACAGACAAGAAAAACAAGACGCATACAGGAGCGGTGTATGACACGTGTGGGGGGGGGTTACACAATTGACGGGGATGGATGTTTGGATATCCAGAGCCCATGAGCCCACAGATGGCAACAGTGGAACTGATATCCCCACCCATGGGCAGTTGCCACTGTACCTTCACTGCCCAGGTCAGGGCTGTGCTGGGGGCTGTGTAGGCCGGGCAACAGGCATGCCCGTAAGTTGTGCCACCTGTGCCTCAAGCTGGCATAGGGGCCCAAGAACAGATTCCTGGATCTCCCTACGCACCACAGTCCGGATGCTACGGAGGGTGAGTGGTGGTTCTCCTCCGGCCACACTTGCAGAGTGGGGACGAGCCCCATCCCCTGCAGCGCTTCCACCTGCAGGTGGCACAGGGCCACCGGAGGATGGTCCGGACTGGGCACTACTGCCAGGTGCACTTGCCAGCTGAGGTGGGAGAGGTGGGTCCGCTGGAACCCACCTTCCCTGTCGTCCTATGTTTTGCATTATGTCATGACAGTTTGGGTTAGTAACATACAATACCATTCGCAATTAGTTGTAACAGCATGCATTAGTATTCCCATTAACCAAACACCCAGATATTCACACCATTGCACAGCGAGCATAACACATGCATAATTTGAACAGCAATACACAGTCCAGCAACATGCAGGGTTAAAAGAAAGTAAAATGCAAGCTGAGTGAAGCGGAAACACAATGGACGAATATAATAAAAATGAAGTCTGTGTTTATTTTAATATAAAAAATAACTGAGCGCTTTCACCCATCAGCATAGTGGGTTTCATCAGAGTTACATTTTAAAAACACAGCAACTAACTTTTATATGCAAATTCATTAGCATATCCTGTTACTCTATCAATTCAACAATTAATCAATTAAATGTTCACTTTTAATAAACGTTGACTTTTCATTTGTTATTACAAGCACTAACCTTATGTACTGTTTAAGTTTAAAAAATTCTAATACATAAGTAGATGTAATACTTCTCAAAGAAAACATGTTAAAACACCTGTTGTTACTTTGCAATGCTTATTTACTTTTAAATGCCATAAATAAGTTGAACTTGTAAAATGTACTGTTCAAGTTAACCTCATATGTTTAAATACTAAAATAAATATCTAGTTATTAAATAATATATGAATTCATTTTTAAATAACTACCAATTAATATGTGTTTGTTTGTGAATGTTAAAACACAAAATTTTACCTCAAACTATCATATCTGTTTTCTATATAACTTAAAGCAATTTTCACATGTCTTAAAATGTCAGTATGTTAAATAATATTAGATTTCATTTTCAGATAACTCACAATCGATATGTGTTCATTTATTCCTGGTTTAACACATGAATTTAACCTCAACTGCCAAATACACTCCTTATCTTCAAGGAGTGTGTTCACGTCACCTTCTTTAATATTGTTATCAGGTATCTGGTCAACCACAAAAAACAGGAATCTTTTAAAATCCTTACATGCTTTGCTATGTGTGTACAGAGAGTTAGTTGTTTTTTTATTTTTAATATCCCTATTGTGCTCTGTAATTCTCTCCCTTAACCTTCTTTTAGTTTTACCTATATAAAATGCTGAGCATGATAAACAGGTAGCTAAATACACAACATATTTGGTGTTGCAGTTTACGTGCCCTGGACATCTAAGGGTTCTGTTAATACCTTTGACTGTAACATAAGGGCCATCATTAATAAATCTGCAACACTTGCAAAAAACACATTTTTTTCATCTTAGAATTTTTAAATGGTACATCACTTTCAAAATAATCTTTCAGATTCCTTCCTTTACTGTAAACAATAGTTGGAGTTCTACCTATATGTTCCAAGATCTCGGTTTGGTTGTTAAAAAACTTATCAAAAGTCTCTCTGATATTTTTGGTGATGTAACTTACATTATCTGTAAATGGCACAACAAAAGCACATGTTTTGTTTGAGTTGTACACTTCTTGCTGTTTTACCTTTGACATTCCATATAATAATATGGGTTTGAAAGTATCTGTTCTCTTTTTATAAATTTCAGTTGTGATTTCTTCCATAAGCTTTTTAGGGTAACCCCTATCCAAGAACATGTCTGACAATTTCTTCATTTCTATATTAAATTCCATATTGTCACTAATTATTCTTGAAAGCCTCACCATTTGGCCTTTTACTAAATTCCGCTTTTGGAAATAAGGGTGACAACTTTTGAAATGTAAGTATGAGTTCGAAAAAGTTTTTTTACGATAAATTGTAGATTATATCGTATCTATTACTTTGTATAATTTAATGTCTAAATATTCACAGTAATCAAAATTCATGTTGTACGTAAATCTCAAAAATGTTGTAGTTTTCTCTAAATACTCTATAAATGTTTCCAAATCGTTCCTGTTTCCTTTCCAGAAAATTATAATGTCATCCAAAAATCTTAAGTAAAGGTCAATCTTTGACCAATAACTACTTGTAAAGACTTGTTGTTTCTCCCACATAGCCAACACAAGGTTTGCATATGTGGGAGCACATCTTGCTCCCATTGCTACACCTGAGCATTGCTGGTAATATTCACCATCATGTTGGAAAAAATTGTTTTTTAATACCATTTCCATCATGTCTACCATTAATTTAGGTTTGACTGTGTGTAGACTACCAAAAACCTCCAAGCTCTCTTCAAATAATTGTAGTCCTTCCTCCAAAGGGATCACAGAGAACAAGTTCACAATATCTATAGTAACCATATGTATGTTACTCAGATTTTTCTTGTTATAGTCCTTTATTAACTCTAAGCAATGCCAAGATTCCCTAATTATGTGCTTAATGTTGCCCACAATATCCTTACAGCTGACATCTATAAAATGTGCTATCGCTTCCAATTTAGATAGTTTTGCTGATACAATAGGCCTCAAAGGGGGGTTAGATACACTTTTGTGTATTTTGGGTATTCCAAATATTGATGGCATAACAGGGTGTTCAACTGTAAGATATTCATATTCTTTTTTAATAATAACACCTTCCAATAATAAGTCATACAGTTGCCAATCTACTTTGGTGTAAGCCTTTGTCATATCATATCTCGATACCCTGTTATAAGTTTTCTCATCATTGAGCATACTAGCCATTCTGTAGTTGTAATCCATTTTGTTCATTATAACAACTCCTCCCTTATCTGGTTTCATTATTCTTAGTTCATCTGAGGTACTCAGTTGCTTTAAACAAAATCTTTCAGCAACCGTTAAGTTGTCAGCTGATGTGTTACATTCTTTCCATGCTTTTCTAAGCTGCATTTCACAAAACATTTCAAATAAATGAATAATTGAATTACTAGGTGGAATGAAAGTACTTGACCTCTGTAAACCAATGAATTTTGTGTCTATTTCTGGCCTAGTGTCAGCTTTACTCTTAAAAAACATCTTTAAATTTAAAATTCTAGTGTACATTTTTAAATTTAGCAACATTTTTCCCAAATCAGGTTTGTATTTTGGAATAAACTTAAAACCTTTTCTAAATAATGACAAGTAGTTTTGCCCAAGTGGTTTGTCTGTATAATTGTACATATTGTAACCACCTTCTGAAGTAATGTCACAGTTAAAGTTCATACAGTCATTTACGTCATAAACGCAATTTTCCATCCTATTATATGTTGTTAACTCCATTCCATTGGAACATTTAAGGTTAATAGTTTCTTGAACAACTAAGTTTTCTTCGTATGAAACCAAATTCACTAGATCAAAAAATATATTAGGTGTACCTTGACCAGTCTCTATAGTGTTTTTAGTGAAGAAAATGTTCTCAATACTGTTTAATGTCAGATTTTTACTCGAAATCAATACATTTGCTGCCTGAATCTCCCTCTGCCGTTGTATTGCTGGTGATGTTGTTGATACTGCCCTTGATAACGCTCCCGTAGGCGCTCCGATCTCCGGAGGGCTGGTTCTTCTAAAAAAGACTCCCTGTTGGTGTCTATGTTTTCATGTATTCTGGGAAGCCCTCTAGTGTTAGCGTTACTCGTGGAAGCTACATTTTGACCAGCGTTTCTGTTAACAGCCACCCCGTTGTTGTCTAATGGTTTGAAACAACGTTTATAATCTCTGAAATGTATATATGCTTTGTTATTTGAATAATCATTGGTGTCCCTCTGCAACTTGTCATTTTTAATGTCAAGACCATTACTCACATACCTTTTCATTTCATATAGAATGTTATCAAATTTAATTTTGTTGTACTCAAATAACAAATCATTTCTAATACTGGTGTCAGGTTTAGTTAATATATCTCTCAATTTAGTTAATCTAACATTGTTATTCTTAATTATCAATTTCATTAACTGTTTTCCAGTGTTATCAAAAATTTCAGTAGGTTCACATAATAATTCAATGTCATTTTTGAAACCAAAAGGTACCTTGAATACCCTTAGTCCCTTAGGTATCTGGTTTAATTCAAGTGAACGCTCAAGAAATACGTTGTCCATCTGGAGCATTTTGAATTTTCTCAACGCTTTTTCAAACTCCTCCATCTGTTTCGCTAATATCCCCATCTCTCGACTTCCAGGGTTTTGTCCAAAATTAGGAGCCACAAGAACTGTTTTTAAGTCAAACAAATTGAAGTCTGTTCTCACATCTTCATTACACCCACTCCTAGCATTTGATCCGGAATTTGGTAGCGGAACCGCCTGACTTCCATTGCCTGATCTTGCTTGCATCGTCCGACTGCCAATATCATCCCCCAAACAATTGCTAGCCACTGGGTCTGTACATGAAGTACCTGGTGTTGAGTGAAGGGTATAGATTTGTTCCTCTGTTTCCGACAATAAGATGTTAGTATTTGAAACATTTCCACATCCATTTTGAATATTTACAGTGTTATCTTCTTTAAAGGCTGCTAAGAGACGCTGTGTAATGAGTAGTTGCTGTTGCAATAACTGCTCCATCCAAGATAGAAAATAAATACTCTTGCCAAAAAGTTCGATATATAACAAGACAACACGTTGTGTTAATTTTGTTCCTTTAGTTTGTTCTTATGCTTCCGAGACAACCGGCTGCGAATTATAAAGCGTACAAAAAACAAAAAGAAAAACATTAAAAAACTAGACACTAGTAAAAAGAAAGTAAAACGCAAGCTGAGTGAAGCGGAAACACAATGGACGAATATAATAAAAACAAAGTCTGCAGGGTTGATTGATGGCAACAGGCCATCAGGTTTGGATGTATGAACAGGGCAGATGCATCAACGTACATGCAAATATGTATGACCCAACAGGACAAATGTCCAGGGGTGTTAATTGTGATTGCACATACCAATTTCACGTGGAATGGATTATATGTGGTTATAGGGTAGGGTGAAGAAAATATAATTAACACCTTCAAATACCAATACATATGCTGTACATTTTTAATAGCTGCAGATATATACACACTAATGTTCTACCTACAGTTTCCTATGTGATAACTACTTCAAGTTGGTGATAGGACTGTTACTGCTACATCAATATACATTTTCATTTTTATTCATACACGTTCATATCTGGCTTTGTTCAGCTACATCATCCTGCTACATTTGCTTTATATAGCTATAGACAACTGTGGATGTTTGGTATTTCAGACAATCATACTATCTGCATATTGCAGACTGAGAGCAACATATCCAGATTTTGGGATGCACATTCCAGCTGCAGGAACATTTTGAACACATTTCACAGTTTGGTTCTGCTTGTCACATTCATTTCATTCTGTACTAACTGCAGTATACTTTATTCAGGAGTTATTACTACTTTATTGGTGGATTCATAACTCTTTCTCACACTCTCTCGCTAGTTTTTATTATACAATTCAGGATGGTACTTACTTCTAGGCTTTATTGACATGTTTTACCTGTAGTTATTACAATCCTTTCCAACAGTCTCACTTCTGTCACGTTTCAGTATTTCAACAGGGATATATTTCACACATGTGATTTGCTCATCTTCTGCAGCTGTACTTTTCAGCCTGCTGCATGTTGTGTACTATTATATTACAGGTGGGGCATCTTTATTTCAGACTTTATTTCAGACATTTTCATTTTTCTGTTTGGATTACAGACTGCAACACACTTTTGTAATCAGGCAATACTTGCAAACACTCTTACACTGTTACTTGCACATTTTATTACTTAGTGACTACACTACACTCTTTTGCTAACTGTCATACTTTTATATTTATTTACAGTTACAGGGAGAGGATTACTGACCTGCCTGGTGGTGCAATTGCACCAGCCTATCACCATAGGCTCTGCGGTTCACAGAACGGACACCTGCAGCTGTAATATAAATAAAGTAATATTGGAATACACATCTCCATAATATCAGCTAGGTTAATTTCTTAAATACATAATTAAATGTAACTTACTCAGTACTGGGGCGTTGGGCATTTGCCAGGCCTCCTGGATCCAAAGGTTCAGTTGGTCCTGCTTATGTCTCTTCAGGTCCGCATGGTGGTGACGGACTTGCTCACCATTCCTTGGAATCCCTGTGGCACTGGTGAGATCATGAGCCAACTGGTCCCACGCCTCAGCCCTATATGCTCCCCACAGGACCTGACCCTGCATGAGTTGGGCCTCATGATTGTGGACAAGGAGCCAGACCATATATCTGGACTCCTCAATGCCCCACCTCTGTGCTCAGAAGCAACTACCCTCACCTACTCCTGACATTCTGGCTGCAAGTTAGTTCTACAATCGGTTATGCTGTGTATTCCCGCCTATGGGGCTTATATATGCCGTTTTTCCTGCACTTATCTGTGATTGGCCATTTTGGAATTGTATCAGCTTCACAAAACCTGCTTTGTCATGCTCCTCTTTCTATTCATTCCTATATATTTGCTATTACTGCATTTCTAAGTACAGCTGTCATGGCTTAGTGGTTCAGTACCTTGACTATGGTGCATGGTATCCTGGGTTCAAACCTGGCCACTGCTTTTTATATTTTATGACTGTCTAGACAGGCTAGGGGATGTGTCTGTGTAAAGGCAGTTTTGTTACAGCTTGCTCAACGTTGCCCGTTGGTTAGCTTGTTGGCACGGTGTGCAGCTCTGCGCAAATGGGTTACACTGGTTTATGCTTCATTTGGCTGTCAGCATGCATATTATGCTCAGCTCAGCTAGGGGCACACAGTTTCAGCATGTTAAACCACTGCTCACCTACGGGCACTCATTTTGCACCTGTTAAACCACTGCTCACCTTCGGGCACTCATTTTACATCTGTTAAACCACTGCTCACCTACAGGCAGATGCACTTACCATGTTAAACTGTAGCTCAGCTATAGGCACATCTGGCATTTTTTGTTATTTTGTTATCTCACATTTCTTCAAAATAAATGGCCTATTTCATTACATTTTACATAATATATAATTTTATATGTGTACATATATGTCAGGGACTTGTTTCGTGCTTATTTCACTAAATATAAAAATTGATGTTGTGGGGGCTCGAACCATGACTGCCTGCTCTTCAGCCGATGTCTCTACCACTATGCTATTGCTTTTTGGTTTTCTTTGCATAGTTAGTTCTTATATGCTTTTCCACTTACTGCTAACTGTGGCTGAGCTACGGGCATGCCCGCGCAAATGAGCGCACTCATGGGCAAACATCTTTACAATTAAAAAAAATATATAACATGTTCATTTATATAATTTTATGTTCATAGTCTGTGGGGGCATGTGTTGTGTTGTGTTTATTCACATTTCCATGTACTCTGTCGTGGGGGTTTACTTTGGGCACTTTTACTCTTCTGGGGGCGTGTCCTCTTGCAGGGCTCTGCCTACGGACACGCCCCCTACTGTCTTCCATGGACCGTGTAAGCCTTAGGTGTGATTCAGCATGCCCTCATGCATATGCATGATATGCTGACATCACACCATTTAACTGCAGCCTCCGTGTAAGCCTTGAAACTCTTACACGGAGGCTTTGTGAATCCTGCCCATAGTGTAATATAAATTGACACTGACAATTAATTTCCCTGCCTCCCACAGTGACATATCACACCATAGCCCTCAATAACATTTAGGGCTTTCAGTTACTAGCAAAATATGCATAGTAAGTGACACTTTGTGATTAGTTTCTCTACTGAGGGCATTCTTGATTAACAGTGTCATGTTGTTAATAATCATTTGTAATTTCTAATACTGCATATTATTACCTGGTAAGTCACTTAGTTAAAGAATCCAGACAAAAAAGTCTGGACACTATAAGGAGTTATTGAGGTGACCTGAAAGTAAACAAAAAGATGGTATAGGCCTGAATGAGCTATGATTTTATGAGACAAAGTTTGGCTAGCAGGACTAGCCTTTGGTCAACTGGTGCCCTAGGCAAAAGGGCTCCACATCAGCCACCCACACCACTTGTTGCCCCCATCCTGGCATACCTATACCATCCAGATTACTGGAAAAGCACACCTGCTAGAGTAGCACCCTAGGCATCTGCCTAGTTGCCCTATGCCTAAGGCCAGCTATGGTGGCTAGACTGGAAAAAAAGGAATTAATTGCAAACATAAAAGAGGATACTTCCAAGGGCTAAGATAAAGAATCAGTATAAAAATGACCAAAACTAGAGTGTCCTCTAAATACTGTTCACAAACTAACCTACCTTGTGAACCAAACATGTTCTAGCAGGGCATCAGAAATATAAGCACCAATAAACAATTTTCAGAGGCTACCCCCAAACCACAAATTTACAGGCCTTCTTAAAAATATTAATGCATGAAAGACAACATATCTTCCTCTTACCCCTTCAGAAAATTCTTTAATATCACCCCCCACTTTATAACACCATGCCACCCCCCCACACACACACACACATACACACACTAGATGAACACATTTCCTATCCCCTTTCAACTTTTTTTCCAAAATAGACTTTTAGGAACCACTAGATAAAGTAGACTGCCATCACAACCCATAATTCCACATATTACACCTCATATTGCTAAGAATTGCTAGTAGCATTCTAAACCATCCCATGAAGCATATATTTAGTCTTAACCTGACCACCGAATCCATTCCACTCAGTTTTAAACACGTTAATATTGCCTTGAAAAAAGTAGCTAATCCCACCACAGTCACTGACTATGAGACAATTGTCAACTCCTGTCCTGTAGCTTAAATTCTGAAAAAGCTGATCTGCAGGCAAATATATATTCATAGGCATGACATTCTCATAGACAAACTGCATGGATTCTGTCCTAGCTACAATACATTATTTGTACTGCATACCTTAAATAACAAATCTGTAGCAATATGGAATGTGGGATATGGACTATTTATGTCTGCCATTTCCTGGATTTTAAATGTGCCTTTGAAACTGAATGAACAGGTTATTCTACTGAATTATCTTTGCCATGATTATAGAACTAAATCAAAAACACTATCTGTGTAGAATGCGTTAACAGCACTATCTCAGAGACCAAGTGTGGAACAAAATTAGTCCCACAGGGCTGATTGCTGAGACTTCTCTTATCCTCACTTCTCATCGAATAATCTACTTTATGATTTCCCAGATATCAAATGCACAATATATGCAGATGACATTTTGTTAATAAGGGACATAAATAACCCAATACATTAAATAAACAGTCAAAGAATGATTTTGCAAAGATATGTAATCTGCTGACTTATAATGTTCTTACTTTTAATACACCAAAATCTGCTACCATGGAATTAGAAATTCAGGAGAGGCTTGCATAAGCTCAAACTCTAAATATTAAGGATCTGGAAGGAATATCCATAATGCCAACTAAACTATAAAGGTATCTGGGGATTATGTTTGATATACAAGTTTACCCTTTACAGATGTGAAAGTTCTAAAACAACTAATATTATCCTGTAGAATGTCTTACTTTTTTTACTACTCAGGTTTGAAAATCAATTGCAAAACATATCCTTATTCCATATCTATATTAGAACATTGAGGTTTCAAACCTTCGAATGTTCTAATATCGACCCCTATGCAGTGAAAGCTTAAAATATCGAAGCAACAGAAACCTGAATTTTTTCCTAGGGAAAGAATTCCGTTGTCCGTTTCTGTTGCTTCGGTATTTTCAGTGCTGTGGTGGAAAGTTACGGGTCAGGTTCAGGTAAGTGTGCGATTGTGTGGATGTGAGGTCTAGGGCGGGTTAGGTGAGTTAGGGTTAGGGAGCAGGTGAGTTGAGGGTGCGATATTGACGGACCTTAAGGTTAGGGTTTGGGTTAAAGTAAGTGGATAGTTAGTGGTGTGTGTGTATAGTTTGTGTAGGTTTAGGTGTAATATTTTAGGTGTATTTGTGTGGATTGCTGTTTGTTTGGTGTGCTTGTGTTGTGTGTATGTGTTTTGAAACAGTGATTTTTTTCCTAGGAAAAGAATTGCTGTTCTGACAGTTCGAGATTGTAAGCTTTCGCTAACATAGGGTCGATTAATCACCGTTCACTTTTTTAAGCGGTCGGTGACCTAATATAGACCCCCTTATTCCACATCTTGAGTGTGATTGACCACTAATCTTTCCAGCTTCCCAATAAAATAATGGTACTGTACATATTGACCTGTAAACATTGAAAATATATACAAAAACCTTTGAAAAGTAAGTACATCTAGCCAAGAAAAAATGGACATGTAATTAGCATAACATTCAAATACCAAACAGCACATATCTCTTCCAGCTTCCAGTAGGAATGTAGGATACTACTCTGAAACATATTTAAAACAACAGAAAATGACAAAAATTATGGAAAAATATAAACACATTGTCAGTAAAATCTGTAGACCTCAATGTACTATCTTGTAAAATTCTGCCACATATTATTTATTTGTTACTTCTAAACAAATGGAGATATAAGGTATATGTCCTCTTTCTTTAAATTGTTGGTGCTACTAGCATGTTGATCATGTAGTCTGATGTTCTGTACACTAGACAACTTCAAAAATCATGTGTGATGAGGGGGATTTGAAAAATTATGTGCAGAGGTAAATGAAGCCTGAGAATAGACATACCTCCAGAAAAAGGTACATGGCATGCAGGGACAAATCAAGCCTGAAAATAGGTACATTCCCCCAAAACCGGGGCATTTGAGAGGTCTGGAATTATTCATTTATCATATAAGAGGGAATACCACTGAGATATTACACAAATAAAATTGCAAAAAATTGAGTCAAGTCCACATTTTATACTAAATATGCTAATCTACAAGCTATTAAATGAAAGCTACTGCCTGCCTTTATAAAATACAGCAGCAGTTGGAAGCCTCTTGTATAGCTTGACTTTAACCTTTCATCCTTGGTTAAGCACCTCTGTCTGTCAGTGATAATTGAAGTAGTAAATGTCCCAAAGTATCTTTGTTTGGCCTATTTCTGAGTTGGTCACTAACCATAGAATTAACAAAGTCAAATAAGTAAGCAAATAAATTAATTAATAAATAGGTCAAAGTCAAGGTTGTACCTTCTGTTCCACGGAGTTGAACTTGCATTATTATTAATTAATTACTTATAAATGAAATGGAGTTGTGACAGAATGCATGACTTCCCTTACAGAAAATAATTTTCAATAACTTCTAGTAAAAGCTGAAACAATTGCATCCATACCCAAAAGTCACTGAGAATGGCCACTGACAAGATGGAATTCAGACCTGATAGAGATGATGAGTGCTTAAGTGTACCACAGCAGAAGATTTGAACTTTCATTACAGATCATTTTTATTTTTTTTGGGGGGTGATCAGTGTAATTATTCCATGGATACTGAGAAAAGCAGTACAGAAAGAAATGAATGCTGGACAAGCTGCCATTGTTAAAATTAAAAATCGTACATGAAAGTTCAGATGGTGATCAAAAATAGATGGAATGCAATCCAAGATAATTGGAACAAAACAACCTTAGACAAGCACCATAAAATCCACTTTAATTTCAAAGAGAATGTTGGTAAAGACTACCTTTAGGTTGTTTCAAGAATTGTATGTTCATGATAGAGATGCATATTCAAAATGTATGGATGATTTCTGCGTGTCCGAAATAATGCAGCAAGGATATTATTTGCTGCTTATTGGTGTGCCAGGTCATGTTAGTACCAGTTGTTAATGTGCAATTGTTTCTACTTAGTACAACAATTTGTAAAGCATTTTAAACTACTGTTTCAGAATGATATTTGACCCAATCAAACCAAGACTGAATGCAGCTGTAAAAAAGAAAGAAACTTTTAATATGACAAATATGCAAAGGACAGATCTTTCAATGACTGAAATGCAATACAAACTTAAGATATAACAAGGGAAGCTCCGCCGCATATCTCAGGAAAGTAAGTGAACAGACTGTCCTTTTTCATCTAATGCTGAAAGAACAGCTAGTGAGATCACTTATAAAAGGCATAATAATGGAAAGAGAGGAAAAATTCACAGCGGGTATTTTAAGTCTTGAAGTGATGGGTCCAAACACAGAAAAAATGAACATTAATGGAAAACATTCTTGAGAATACTGGAAGCCAGCTAGACACTTCACAAGGACTGTGGATGCAATGAATTAGAAGATTCCCGAGTTCGTATCAGAGCTGAGAAGTTCACAAAGGGTTAAAAAGCAACTAGTTCCTTATTTTTGATGAAGATGTCTACTGGGTATGAGTTCATGCCCTGATGAAAAGAAGATGGAATGTGAGCCTTGCCTGATGGTTGGAATGTGAGCCAGTGGAATGTAAGCCATGCCAGATGATGGAATGTGAGCCATGCTGGATGGATGGAATGTAAGCCATGCCAGATGGACAGAATGTGAACCATGCCAGATGAATAGAATGTGAGCCATGTGAGCCATGCTGGATGGATGGAATGTGAGCCATGCCAGATGGCTGGAATGTGAGCCATGCCAGATGGATGGAATGTTATCTGTGTCAGATGGAATGTGAGACTTGCCAGATAGAATGTGAGCTATGCCAAATGGATGACATGTGAGCCATACCAGATGGATGGAATGTAAGCCATACTAGATCGATAGAATACAAGCCAAGCCAGATGAACAGAATGTGAGCATAGTCAGATGGAATGTGAGGATTGTTGGATGGAATACGAGACATTTTGGATGGAATGTGAGCCATGCCAGATGGATGGAATGCGAGCCATGAAGATGGAATGTGAGCCGTGCCATATGACGGAATGTGAGCCATAGTGGTTGGCTGGAATATAAGCCATGACAGATGCATAGAATGTAAGCCAAGTCAGATGGAATGTGAGCAATGCCAGATGGAATTTGAGCCATGTCAGATGGAATACCAATTTGCCATTGTGAAACTGCAATCATGATTTCTTGATTGAAAACAATTAGTATGGTATGCTGGCTTTGTTATTCACAACTATAGCAGTGCTGGGCTTCCAGAAAACTGAGGAGAAACTTTAGGTTCAGTATGCACATGGGTATATTCTCAGACAATAACATTCACTTGAATGTATATGTGATCTTCCCAAATGTTCTTTCTCAGTACAGGAAAGCATCTTAACCGAATTCATGAATATTACGGTCAGCTGTATTTTAACAGTGAGTTGTTTAGACTTCATTTTGGAAGGAAGACATCATTATATTTCTGCACAGGGACAGAAATTCTGACAACTCTTCTAATTTTGGCTCTAATATTATTATTAATTCATTGGCTAAAAGTATCTAGAAAGTTATCCAAATGCAACTGTCCAGCATTAATAAACATATGTGACTCTATCAGCAACTAAGTGGATGTTGTCTCCCATGTAATAGCTCTGCCCTGACAAAAATCATTTGACTGTTTTCTGTCCAATGTTCGTAAACAGTTGAAAGGTAAACGTGTGGTGACTCTATCCATCTTAAGGTTTCCTGGCTATTTGTACATGGAGACCAAGGAGTTAGATGACAGCATTCGGATATAAAATCCATGCTGTAAGCATATTCATTGCTAATAGAATCTAGACCCTCACGTGAGTGTTAGGCTAAGAAATATCACTGTGTTACTGATGTAAAAATAAATAAGCATTAAAACTTTTCATCAGGTTAAAAATACATGACAGACATCATACTTCCCTCCCTTAGCTCTTTTTCTGCACCACCAATCCCCCTTATATCAGAAACAAGACCATTCATCTACTGGGGTGGAGAATCTTCCTTTGGATCTCATAGGTGACAGTCATCAGTAGGACCCATCATGCAGGCAGACATTAGGCTGTTTGATAGTCTCACCAATGAGAGCATTTTTGTATGTGTGGACTAACTTCTCCCCTCTGGATGGTGACATGGGCACCTAAATGACAAAAGGGACCACCAATGCTCCTGTATTAGCTTGTGTTATGTTTCAGTGCACATGGCAGACAAGCGCTACCATCATTAGTCTGGTTGGCCAAGTGCACATATTAACCTTGTCCTCTTGCACGCCTTCAAACATCATGATGGTGAGGAGGCTGCCTGAACTCTCTAGGGACTAATCACCCTTGGAATGGCATGTTCCTCCTCTGAACCTGTGCCGTCAAGTATCCAAGCTGCTAATTGAACCAATGTTGGCTGAATTATAGTCAAGGCTTTAGCCCTCTACTTCACTAATGCAGTTCAGTTCACACTATTTCTACCTCAACTGGTCTGCAAATCTGCCTTTATGACTGACTTTTTCAAGGAACTATAAATTAACATCAGGATGCATTCCAAGCATACCTCTCAACTTGTTAGAGCAAGTAATCTGGACAAAGCCATAAATAAAAGTTGGACAAAGGCCTAAAAATAGGGACAATTTTTAAATATTGCTCTTACAAACTTAAAAAAAATGATAAAATAACAGGTTTTGCATTACCATGGACTTTCTGAAGAGTAAGAAGTCTGAAGCTCAAATGTCTGTCATTATTTTCTAACTATAGTCTTTAATGATTTGCCACTAATTTGCCAGAAAACCATAATGTTATGAAAAATGGACCAAAAATACGAGGCAATAATCTGGACATTCTGCGAAAATTTGTACAGTTCAGAGGTATGATTTCCAAGTACTATATCAGGGTAGACAACTCTGATGAGTAAATAATGATAGACATTCATGCTCACTGCCTCCACAGCTCTACACAAATAGAAACATTGCCTTTATCACATCAGTTCCCACCATCACCCACATAAGTGAAACTCTTCTACTCTGTACAACATAAATACTTTCTTCCTAGAAGATTATAATTGGGTCCCTGATTATAAAAAGATGTTTATGTGTTTGAGAAACAGGTGTCAAGAAATTTGCCTTGATGGCAAATTTGGAGAGGTGAATTGTTTGACATTCATTTCAAAAGCATATGATAGCTTTTGGTTACATACCTGACAGTAATGTAAAGATATTTGATTCTGATCATTTAACTGTAAATAATGTAAATCAAATGCAGTGATCTGACTTGCTGATTACATTCAATGACATTTTATACTGGAATATAGCTTCATAATTATATGTTTATAACTAAGGATCTCCTGTTAGATTCTGACTTTTTTCTAGCTTCTGTATATATACTGCACTCTATATACAGTAGGTTCACTTTTTTTCATAACATCAAACTCCTTGTACCAAATGTCCATGTACGTATTGTCTACACAGAGGTTAAGATTTAGAAATGTGTTGCAGTATATAATTCTGCTTCAGGCCCGTTTGCTCAGTGATATATGGGTTTGCAATTCAGAGGCTGGTATCGCACCATTGCAGTAGGATGGCGCCGGCATGTAACACTATGTCGATCTTACTGGTGAGGGCTGCATTCAAGTGTGGAACTCTGAGTGCATTACTAATCAGATTAGCCATGTGCACTGCTGCAGAACTCTTCACCAGGACCAAACCAGCAAAGCAAACTGATTCAAAGAATAGCAATGCTACATTGCTAGGTGGAAAGGGGAGGTAAAGTTAAAAATGTTTATTCTGACTTTTGAATGTGTA
>NC_056725.1:1636047162-1636062162 GCF_019279795.1 Protopterus annectens | reverse complement strand
GATATTATTTTAGCTGGTGACTTTAATTGTATACTACATGAAAGTGATACTACCTCTATAGGAAAGAGAAGAATTACATCTAATGCAAAACATTTAAAGGATTTTGCTAATTCTTATCATTTGAATGATATTAATAATCAGATAGATTCAAAATCATTACCATACACCTTTTTTTCTAACAGATACAAAACTTATTCAAAAATAGATAGGGTCTTTATTTCTAACCAGATGGTAACAGATTTAATTAATTCCAAAATCATTTCATGTCCTATATCTGATCATAATTCAATTGTTTTTGAATTCATGATAAAAAATACTCATAATGTTCAGATCAAAAGGATACCAGCATACTTAACTCAACTAAAAGACTATAAAGAATATATATACTTTCAGAAGTAAAACATTTTTTAGACATAAATAACACTCCTGAAGTCTCCATTGTTTATGTTTGGGATGCCTTAAAATCATATCTATATGGACAAAGTATCAGATAGTGTAATAATAAAAGGAAATCTTGGGATAAGGAATTGTTAGATATTCAAAGTAAATTAGACTCTTATAAACATAATAATAAAGAAAATATTATGGACAAGAAAGTTATTGAAGAAATAAACAAACTAAATGAGAAATACAAAGAAATTTTAACTCATAAAGTTAAAATAACTTTAGAGAAATACAAGTTTTTGTCTTATTCAATAAGCCCCAAATACTTACATAGACTTAAAAATAAAACAAAAGGTTGAATAAACAAAACCATATCAAAGAAATCTTTTCTCTAAGGAAAAAGAAGAATGTTTCTAGTATACCAGAAATACTAGATGAATTTAGAAATCACTTTCACCAAATTAACCATAATAATATTAACATGGAACCTAAAGATAAAATAAAGGAGTTTATAACCACAAATATGAATAAAAAGCTTAATAAACAACAGATTAAACTATTGGACAAGAGTATTTCATATACAGAAGTTATTACAAAAATAAATAAGCTTAAATCAAACAAAGCACCAGGTAATGATGGTATTATACCAGAGATATATAAAATCCTTTCTAAAAATACATATTCATTAATACATAAGGTTTTTATTTTGGCCCAAACTGAGTTAATAACCCCCCCCCATCTTGGCAATATACATTTATTTCGCCAATTTTAAAACCTAATAAAGATCCAACTAGATGTTCTTCATATCGGCCCATCTCATTACTTAATGTTGATTATAAAATGTTTATGAATATCTTTGCTGATAGATTGAAGACAATCATTCCCAGCCTTATAGATATAGATCAGACAGGCTTCATTGTAAATAGAAATACTTTTGATAATATAAGAAGAACTTTAACATTAATAGATTTTGCAAATAGGAAAAAGAAAGATTTAACACTTATTAGTCTTGATATAAGTTCAGCATTTGATTCAGTAAGTTGGGACTATCTGTTTACCTTAATGAAGTGCACAGACTTCTCGGATGCATTTGTAAATCTAATTGAACATTTATACAAAGGAACGTTGGCTTATATTAAGGTAGGAACATATGTTTCACTACAAATACCCATTCTTAAAGGTACAAAACAAGGATGTCCACTTTCTCCACTATTATTCACTTTAGTAATGGAGCCTTGGGCTAATTTGATCAGAAACAGTACTGACATAGAAGGTTTTGAAATAGATGAAAATACAACATCCAAAATTCAACTTTTTACAGATGATGTTCTAATTACATCAGCAGGATCTAATTCTTCTATACAGTCTCTATTTGATAACATGATGAATTTTAAAAGTATTTCTGGTTTAATATTCAATGAAGAAAAAACGAAAATACTACCTATATATACACGAAAAAATATTCTCATTAGTGGTTTTACTAAATATGTACCCAATTCAGGTCAGATAACTTATTTAGGTATAATACTATCTAAAGATATTAAATCTATTATATATAATAATTATAATACCTGTTTTCTTAATATACAAAATCTTTTAATACCTGGAATAATATGTTTTTACTATGGAGGAGAGACTTACAATTATTAAAATGATAATATTCCCCAAGATTTTATACTTAATACAATCAATAATACTTCCACCTACAAAAATAATTATCAAGAAACTGAACACACTAATGTTAAATTTCTTATGGGCACCTAATAGACCTAGGATTGCATTAAAGACACATACTAATAGCTGGTCTCAAGGGGGTATTTCTTTTCCAGACTTTAATTTATATACTATCTCTTATATTGTAAAAGTTATTACTTTATTAATAGATCAGTCATATGTCACAAAATGGAAAGATTATTGGGAGCTAATTAGTATACACTTCATGAAAATCTCCTTAACATATAAAAATATGATTGTAAATAACTCCATGTTATGGTTACTAAAGGAATTTTGTACTTCACCTATTACACGTAAACATATAGTTTGTTACCCATTAAATATTATTATTAGTTATCGTAACTTTATATTCATTCACCCTAAGTATAGGGAATGGAATTTTATTGTATTTCCTATAATGTATACTCAGGGTATGCTTTTGTCATCTACTTCTGAAGGAACTCATTTAGCTATAGATAATGATCTAAAGTACTGGTATCAGTTGATATCTGATAATAAAGTTAAAAATCTAGATTTCTTAAAACAAGAATTTGATCTAAGAGAAACTTGCTGGTTAGAGGTTCAGACCTTTAGACAACATCTCATTAATCAAATAGATCTAATGTCTATAACTGTTAAAGAATCTATTCCAACACTGATTGATTACTTGATATTAAATTTACAACATAAAGTTTCTGATAAAGGTAAACTTTCATACATACATAAAGTTATCAGACAAGAAACTTTTTACAGTGTAGATTCATACTGGAATTATTTCACTTCTATTAATGGGGACCCACCAAATCAACAAGATAAACAATATATATTGGAATCTGCTTATAGAACTACGTCTTCCATTGTCTGGAGACTTTATACATGGAAATTTTTACATAGATCTTTTTATACACCTTTGATGATGAATAAAATAAATAATAAAGATAATCTATGTAAGAGATGTAATGTAGAAATTAATGCTGACTGGGCTCATATGTTTTATGACTGTATAAAATTGAAAGAATACTGGAAGTCAATTAATGAATTTTTGCAGGCTCTTTTTACAGATAATTTCATTATTTCTAAATCTCTTATATTATTCAACACACCTGTACCTCAAAGTGTTAAAAAGGTTAAGCTTCCCTTGTTATGGTCTATTCTAGCAGTACTAGAAATTGGATTTCAGATACACCTCCTTCGTTCAATGAATTTAAAAATGTTATGAATATAGTGTGCCATATGGAAATAAACACAATTAGGACTAGAACAAATAGAAAAACATCTTATTTTATTGTATGGGATAATTTACAAAATTTGTTAAAAAAATTTTAATTTCAATAGCATGGTATTTTAGTTTAATTAATTGATCTGATTGTAGTGGATGTCTTTGTAAATACTTTAGTTGTTTTGTTGAATATTATAATAATACCTATTTTTAATTACTTGTATAAAATTATGATATTTCTCTTATATGTTAAAACAATAAACCTGTTTTGAAAAGAGAAAAAAAAAAAGAAATTAAATATAAACATATAAATTAAATAGCCATTGCTTCCTGTTACCTAAATACTGTATTGTTAAAGTAGTACACCATTTACATTAACAGTTTATTCATTTTTCATCTAATTTAATATTTTATGTTACTGTATAATTACAATACATGTTCTTCTGTCTCAAAACTGTATTAAAGCATATTTCTTTACTGTTAACCACTCTCTTGATGCTTGGTGCTTTTCTTACATTATCTGTTGTAATGTCAATTTGCTCTACAAAACTAACCCAATCAGCAAAGTGCATAAAATATAAATTATTGTCTTCTGTCTGATCTGTGTCATCTTATTATAAACAATACTGACCTCACAAGTTCCAAACATAGTGAAAGTTTTAGAACATGAGGAGAACAAGTCTAACTTGACTTCACTGCTTTGTTTAGCAGAAGCATATCAGTGTCAAGAGGAAATGGAAATCAATCCAGAAGTAGACAAAAATCAGGAAGCAAATGAATGTGCCAAAACATAAAACAAAGAATATAAGGATAACGATCAGACGAGAAGGCGAAAAATGCAGAAAAGCTATAAATATAGTTGCATGTACAGAAATCTGCTGGAACAACCTTATGTCAATCAAAATCTGGCAGGAATGGTTATGGAGAGGTGAATTTTTACGAAAAGACGCAAGGTTAATACTAGCTGCCCAGGAAAGTATGTACACATTGTTTTACAAAGTCCAAAGAACACGTCAGAGTGACAAATGCTGGTTTTGTAAAACAAAATTGGAAATAGTCACATACCTTGTTGCTGGCTGTGATACACTAATGGCAGAAGGCCTATTGAAAGGCATAATAATGTGGCAAGGCTGTTGCAATTGGGGATTATGCAAACAATATAATATTGAAGTAGCTGAGAAGCATTGGAAACATGAGCCACAAAGCAGTTGATAAAATTATGACATTTATATCACATGGGATTACCCACTGCCGGCAGTTAGGAAAATAGATGTGAGAAAAACAGATATAGTAGTCCAAGAAAAAAGAAGACAAAAGCAGCATTGATCACTGAAATTGCTATACCCAGTGATTAGTGTCTTGCATACAGAGAAAGCCATAAAATACTAGGATTTGCAAGCAGAAAAGAATGTAATGTGGAAGAAGGCTACCCAGACAGTTCCAGTAGTAGTAGGAGCAATGGATTTCATAAAAAAGAGTTTGCAGTCATATTTAGATTGATTACCGATACATGTAACTCCATATGAATTGCAGAGTGAGTCACTTCTGTGCAAATTTCTGGTGTTGTGAAGAACACTTTTGGCTAACATCAAAGACTGAAGCAATGTTAATTTCATCAGCTTTAATCATACTTTAACTTAGGAATGGTGTCCATTCCTATCATGTTATTAGAAACCCACAAGACTTAGAGAAATTATAAAGGGATAAAGAATAACTTAGCCATCTCCCTCACCATGTTTTTCAGTGCATAACTCTTTTTTACATTATTTTTCACATTTTATCTGTTGTCATATTGATCCTGAAACTTTTGGAGAAACTAATTGCTTGCAAAATTGTTGCTTTTGCAATGATTAACGTGAATAGAATTAATAATCACCTAAAGTTGTAATAATTTAAATGGAATACAAATTGCATGGTGCATTTGGATGTTCTATAGTATTTATAGGTTATTGTCTTTTGCAGGTTTTCACTTTTGTATTAAATCATATTATAGTATTACAATTTCATCTCAAGGAGCACACTTTTGAGCTGTGCCAGTGATGTACAAGGATAAAGCCTTGACTACGACACAGGCAACATGAGTTTGAAAAAGCAGCTGTAGTGCTTGGCAGCACTGACAGGTGATGATGGGTGTGTTCATCCTGGGAAACATAAGACACACCGAGCTACAAGCCCTTGTAGGAATGGTAGCATTTCAGCAGCCATTCTCAGGATGTTTTGTGGCTTGCCAAATCACACCTTGGTGGTAGCTCCCATTATCAATTGATCAAGGGTATGCACTTGTAGGGGTAGGGCACTGCAAGTGTCTGCAGTGATGTGGTAGCCCATTCTCCTATCCATAGGAGAAATTTAGGACATTTTACAAAAATGCAGTTGCCAGGATGTAGGTGAGAGGACAAATTCCCCAATGTCTGTCTGAATGATGCCCTCAATGGATTGTTGTCATGCTAGTGGATCTGAATATTATCTTATAAAGAGAGAATAAATGGGTTTAAGCTCAACAAGGAGAAGTTAAATGACCAACAGGCAGATGGGAAAAATCAGTAAAATTCGTACATTTTTAGAAGAGCTTTCCTTCTACTCAGTGTTGTAGTCCCTCAAGGTCCCTTCTGAATTTCTTGTAACTCTTTGTGACATCACTCTCATTAAAGAACATGCCCACTTCCTTAATAACACATCACTTTCTCTTTTTCTCCTTTTTAGCAAGTAAACCCCTTTCCCTCCTCCTCAGTTTAATTATGGTCAACGTATCTGCACCTATTCTCTTAGCAGCCATATAATACCTAATTGGACCTATACAGCACCTGCTTTGATATTCAGAACTTAATAACTCCCATTTAATTTGTATCAATTATTTTGGCAGGTGATGTTTAGTGCATTGACCTCCTCCCTGCATCTGTGGCAAAACTGCTGAGTGTAAGACTAAATCTTTGCTGAGCATGCCATCTAATTGCATACCCTACTGTAACCTAAATAGGTTATCCTCAGTCCTTGACTAGGCCTTTTCTGAAAATAAACTTTTAACACAATATATTAATTCTCACCTTTGCTTTACTGGTCTATCAAATGTGCTGTTACACTTCCTGGGTGTATTTTTCCTACTGGTCCATCTACTTCCAGCTTCAATTACAAGGACAATTATATCCCTTCTTAGATGAAAGTATATCCCATGGAATTTACCCTTTTTACTGTTCTGCACAGACCTTACAGTAACTTGCTAATTTGGTGGCTCACAGATTATCTTCATAACACCTATTGTTTGTCTGATATGATTTTCAGTATAACAGGTATTCTCATAATGTAATACCCATCCAAAAATAAGCTATGTCTTCTATTTCATCTATATAGCTATACATAAATGTGTGTTCCACACAGACATACATCTCAACTGCTATGATTTAATCATAGAGCTATGATTTTTGCTTTCTAGTTCAGTCTTGCTCCTGTTAGATTTATAAGATTCCTCATAACGTCTGACCTGTTTAGGACTATGTGCTTCATTAAGTACATGAACTAAGCTTATTGACAGATTAAGTTATACAAAGTATACAGGGTCTCCCTGTTGTAGACTCTGTATGATGGGAGACAGACATCATGTTTTCAAAAATGGAAATTTCAAATGTAGGGCAGAAACTATGACAGGAAGAGAGTTTACCAGTATCACGACTAATAATTAACAACAAGAATGCCAATTTCAGTTTTAGGGCCTACGCCACTTCAATGGCTGCCATGAACACCAGGCCTTCCCTACTGAACTGAGGGCCATAATCAGAGCAAGTAGCTAAATATTACTAAGAGGTCTTCAACTTTCAAAAGATAAACTGGACAAAGTACTCATTGAACCATGTATGCCAAAATACTAATAGGTTTAACTAACACAACAATTTGAAAAATATAGTAAGAAACTAGTAATGGTTATGTTAATTTAAGTCATTGTTCTCCTGTTAATTTAAGTCACTGTTCTCATTTATATGTAGGCTTCCTGGTACTTCAAATATAATACTGTCAAAATAGAGAAAACCATGAAACAATTATAGTTAGTGGTAGTCTGGAGCACTGCAATGTCACAGCCATTAAATAAGTCCGAGTCATGGTCTCTTCAACCTCCGAATGGTAAATGTAAATGCAACCATCCAAAGGGAAGGGCATTGTCTTACCCAGCTTTCACAGGAGAAATGTAAGATTCAACTTAAGGGAATTCAGAATGGAAGTCGAAAGAAAAGGACATGCAGAACTTTAAGATGGAATGTATAGTGTGTCGCACCATAAAAGATGATAGATTCAAAGAAAATTAAGGGTGCAGAAAAAAGATGTGGCATTATTGCATAAAGTGAAATTGAGAAGAATGGGATGCATCATTTAGCGGAAGGGAGTATGACATTATAAGAATGTATGTGGTGAAAGACTAGAGGGAGGTAGAAATGGATGCAATCATGCAAAAGAAGCTTAAGGGCATGGTACATTATGTGAGCAAAAATAAAGATGAAAGATTTTTAGCCATTTTAGTGACTCTAAAGAGGAAACCTAGACAACTTTAAACAGGTGCATTTACATGCCATACTCGTATGAAAAGTGCATTGTGAACACTTCTTCTTTGACAGTTTGAGACAGATAATGGATTGAATTTTGATGTAACTGGTAGGGTCACTAATGTAATAACCCGACTCAGCAAAGACAATATAATTGACAAAGCAAAATCACAGAATAACCATAAAAGAGTTGCCAGAAAAATAGGTGAAAGGAGGCTGCATAGATATATATACATTGGGTTCAAAGACAAAAGAAGCAATATATTTTTCCCCAGGAAGGAAATAAACAAAGGGCAAGAATTGATTATTTTTTATATGCTTTTGCCAGTTGTACCTACTGACTCTCAAGAATCATCCCCAGTATCTAATTCCATCTGGTTCCCTGCCCAGAGTGCCTCCCAGTGAGTGTGAGAGATGGACAGCAGCCTCATCTGTGGTTTACACTCCTGACAGGTCAAGGCAGTAAAACTATTTCCAGTTTGAAACCTAACGTTATCCCTAAGAGGGGGGGAAGCAACCTGTGTCACTGTGTGAGCCACTATGCTCTCCCCAAGTGCACACTCCTGTGTCTATGTAATAAGGGATGTAACTTTTTGTTGGTTAGTAGCCAAATGATTACCCCTGGGCTGTCCTTTCCTTCAAGGAGTTGTGGTATTGAACAGTCATAGTCCACCTTCCTGCCCCCATGGGCAGTCATGTCATCCTGTCCATGCTAAATTCACCAGACACAGAAACACTAATTCAACTACGGTTTGATATATATATATATATATATATATATAGACACACACACACACACACACATATCTATATATATATATATATATATATATATATATATATATATACATACACACACACACACACACACACACACACACACACACACACACACACACACATATCTCTATATAAATATATATATATATATATATATATATATATATATATATATATATATATATATACATATATACACACACACACACACACACACACACACACACACACACACACACACACACACATATATAAATAACAGAGAGGTGTCAGGACTAGATGTAATCAAGGAGGACAGAAAACAGGAAATGAAAGAAAGTCTAAGATTTTACAATGTGAATGATAAAGGGAAGATGATGGGTTCATTTACAACAAGAGACATTGGAGAAGGAAATAGATGCAATCATTAAACAACAGAATGAAGACAACTTAACGAATTAAAAAAAAAAAAAAAGAAAGAAAAAAACTTGCCAAAAGGGAGACAGAGATATAATCAGCCCAGCTGTTTGAGATATGAAACAGATGTGGCTGAAAGGGAGGTAATAAGAAAGAATGATTTCTGGTGGCTACATCTGGCTGATATATACAGGTCTAAGGAAAAGCCAGACAGAGCAGAATGCAAATGTTAAAGTGAAGGATGTGATGTACATGAAATACACTTAATGAGGCAGCTGAGGCTAGGAATATGTTGGATATAGACAATACAGCAGAAGAAATTCTAAATAAAAGTTTTAAATTTTGTAAAAAATAGTAAATGAGAATAGTGAATACCCTATTCAGTCATATATGGAAGGGATTGGTACTTAAACAGACCTCCTATGCTCTGTGGAAAATGAGATCCACAAGGAAGAATTGTTACCAAGCTTATTCACCAAATTAAAAGTGCTCACAGATATAAGAAAACTAGGTAATTGGAGGTAAGTTTCATTATGTTATGTCCTTAATAGATTGTAGTGAAGATATTCACAACAAGGTTAGAAAATGGTTGCTAAAAGTTATTAAGGTGAATGACAGGATATATGAAAACAACAGTTTCAGAAGAAATACAGCATTTAGAAACATTGTTAATGGAGCATCAGGTGAAAGAAGCATGGACTCTCAAGACTTTAACGGAATGAAAAACATCATAATGTCAGGGTAGAAGCTTTATATAATGATCATCACTTTGTCACCATATCTGTTGTAAAACAAGAGGTCAGAATATTTTACATGATGAGGTTGAAGGAATTGTATGTATGGCAACTTATGGGGGGTCACTATCGGTCTTTTTGCTTATGACTTGAGTGCTGATAACAGACAAATTAGATAATGTCCTCCAGAGAGTGTTAAAGTTGTTTGGCAAGACTGGAAGACAAACCAGTTTTGGAAAGCAATTGTCACAAAACAGTGAAACTAAGGAGGAGGTAGTTGATAGACCCAGTTATGGAGAATCAGATAAACAAGTTAAAATTATTCATCACCTGTGAAGAAATTAAAAGCAAGAACCATAGCAAGTTGAATCAGGATCTGGAGCTGTTTTTCAATAGTCGGTCAAAGGTGGGAGGTACACTCAGTGAAAAAGATGATGGCCTACCTTTCTTTAGTCATATTCTCTCTCTATCTATCTATCTATCTATCTATCTATCTATCTATCTATCTATCTATCTATCTGTCTAGTTTTAATGACTGACTGCAGTCCACAGTAACTAAACAAATAAAAAAATGAGGAACAGAGCAAAAATATGACATAAGTGCAAGGACAGTTAAGATACATAGACAATGAACAAAAGCAAAGTTGTTTTACTTCCTGCCATGTTTTTTTGTCAGCAGCATTGTTTGCTGTTAGTCCCTATCCTTGAGACTTGATAGTAGCAGCAGTTAGAGGTGTGTATAACAATTGTTAAGCACTCTTCCAAGTAGTGTTATAATTGGTCTCATGCTAGGGAAGGTATTCACTAGTTTATATTTTTCCTGATACTGCACAACAGTAATATTGCTATTGAGGAAAGTAATATTATTGATGATAAACAGTAAATTGTGGAGATTTTTCAAGGTCCATTTCTGAACAGGTATCTCCTTAGTATTAGACTGTGCCAGAAATTGTGATGAAGGCCCAGTAATCTTAAAAGACTGGGTAGTCACATCATTAAATAGTTAAATAATAGCTGCTGCTCAGATTATATGACTGGATTATTTTTACATCAAATCAAAGTTGGTATTGGTGTTAAGATTCCCTTTTCAGTTAAACTTGCAATATGGTTATGTTCCCAGTAAGTGGAAGGAAGCCAAGATGTTGCCAATATTAAAAACGTGATGGTGATAATGTTGGGAATGATGGACCCCTTAGCCTGACCTGTATTCTGAGAAACTACTTCAAAAGTATCATCTTAATACTAATTCATCACAGTGACTATTAATACAAGGATATTAATCAACATCTTTCTTTGTCATGGTAGGTCCTGTGTATCAAATCTTATCACTTTTCACATACATATAGATCCTAGACTCTGGTTTAACAGTTGTCATAATTTTCTTGGACCTTGCCAAGGCATTTAATTCTCTACCACACTCCTCAATTCTATTAGTTTTGGGATTATGGAGTGTGAATCTTAATATTATTAAGAGGATAAATGACTAGTTACACTGTATAACATCTTGTGTTTGATCAAAACACAATGGTTAACCCTTTTATTGTCATCCGGAGTGTACCTCAAGAAACCACCTTGGATCTTGCTTGCTTCATATGTTTATGGGTACAGTGAATAACATAAGGGTGGCAAAGTTTGCAGATGATGTAAAGGTAGCTGGTAAGATAACAACAATCATAGCCAAGAAAATATATGGAATTAGTTTGATATGCTGTATAAATGGGCTGAACGTAGTTAAGTGTTGCTTAAAAGTAAAAAAAAAAATGTAAAGTAATGTATCTTCTTGTATCCGTATTTATTTTTTTTTTTGCTCAGAAGCTACACAACGTAAGGTCTGGTTAGCACTTAGAAGGAATCTCAGGTGCTATAGGCTTTGAAATCTGACAGTTAGTGGAGAGGATTAAAGCCATGAGTTGTTAACAAGCTGCTTCCTGGTTTGATTATCCCAGCCTCTATTTGCCCAAGGTTTGAACATATGGAAGTCCCTTAATCAGACAGCACTTTGGAACAATTACAAAATTAGGCTCAGCTCTTGTAACTATCTTTATATTATTATTAATAATAAGATAAAATCAGAGATAATATCAGCATGCTGACACTGTAAAGTTTTGATGTGATGGTAATTGAGATGTTAAATTTTACCACAAATGTAAACTTGATGGTTAGGAGATGCTTTTGTATTATATATATATAAAAAAACATATTACACACAGTGGTATTTAGAAATATAGGAATGTCCCTACCTTTAAACAAGTATGCCATACAATTAATGATTTTATATATTGCATAGGTTTATGTGTTTATATTACAAAAGGTATTAAGAAACTAGAGGTGATTCAGAACCTCTGTAACTTTTGTACTACAAAAATTACTTCCAGCTTATGCAGCTATTAAAAAGATCATTGTAAAACTGCATTCAATACATTACCAAATGTGTAGAAGTGATTAGATTTAGGCTTATGCATACATATGAAAAAGGAGGCATTAAAGGCAAGACTAGGAGTAAGCTTTACTAGCCACAGTCAGGAACAGGAAATAGCAAAGTGCTGATGCATGTACATAACTTTCATGAGAGTAATAAAGCATATTTCTTTCTAATTAGAACAGCTTAAACTTCAGAATAAACTGTCATTAGGGAAAGTGTGTCTAGTTCTCATAACTATTTCAAATGACAAGTGGACCAGCTTTTGGGGGATTTTGCCTACATGGCAAGAGCTCAAGGAATAAGGCCCATTTCTGGCCTGCAAGGATATCTTGAGCTATTCTGTAGCACTGTAACGTTGCAGCATTGTATATTAGGTGTTCTGCATATAGTACTATTTACTTGTAAAAAGACTGATCACAAAGGCAGCAAATCATACAGCAGAGAATACAATGTAATAAAGATCATGGTGACCTAAACCTTTTCTGTAAATATTACTTATCATAATCATATGTAAATAATCAAATTACAGCCTATCTAGAAATATGTTTTATGTACTAGATTACATAATAATGCAAACATTAATCTTTTTATACAATACAGAAAAAGACACATTTGTTGGGAGAGAGAGAGAGACAGTACTTCACATTATACCATGACCCCCCATTAATATTCCAAAACGTGCACACTGATTGGTCAGCATGCATGTTGTAAATCAGAGTTATAGTAATGGAAAAAGGTCCAGTCTCCCGGACTTTTTCCATTAGTATAACTCTTAACAATGGAGAACGCTGCTTACAGCCTGTCTCGCTATGTTAAATCCATTTAACATAGTGAGACACTTTAAAAAGCAATGGAGATCTTGCTTTCTCCATTGCTTTTTTCAAAACTGTCTCGCTATGTTAAACTCGTTTAACATAGCGAGACAGGCTGTAAGCAGCGTTCTCCATTGCTAAGAGTTATACTAATGGAAAAAGTCCGGGAGACTGGACCTTTTTCCATTACTATAACTCCAATTTACAACATGCACGTTGACCAATCAATGGGTTTAACATAGCGAGACAGCTTTAAAATAAGCAACGGAGATTCTCCGTTGCTTTTTTTAAAGCTGTCTCGTTATGTTAAACTCGCTTAACATAGAGAGACAGTTTGCAAAAAGCAATGGAGATCTTGCTTTCTCCGTTGCTTTTTTCAAAACTGTCTCGCTATGTTAAATGGGTTTAACATGGCGAGACAACTTTAAAAAAAGCAACGGAGACTCCGTTGCTTTTTTTAAAGCTGTCTCGCTATGTTAAACCCATTTAACATAGCGAAACAGTTTGTTAAAAGCAACGGAGATCTTGCTTTCTCCATTGCTTTTGCCCACAGCTCTGATGGACTGCGTAGGCATACGCATGCGCAGTACATCAGAACTGCCACAGAATACCAGACAGCTGCGGAAGGGCAGCAAGGAGGCATTATACAATGCCATTATTTAAGAAAAGTAATTATTTTTTTCTTAAATAATGTCATCGTATAATAGCAATAACCCACTTCTGGGTGTTGGTAATGCTGGATTTACCCACTGTTGGCTTTGTTTGGTCCCTCGGGCTTCGCCCTCATGACCAAACCATGCCAACCGTGGGTAAATCCAGCATTACCCACACCCAGACATGGGTTATTGCTATAATAATTCCCTGATGATTTCTGCATGCATGTTAAAGAAAACAGTTAAATAAGATAATTTAAGCTGTATTTGTAAATAACATACATTTCTGAAATAAGCTGTAAACAACAAAATAATGTATTCCCTTTATAAATAATTCCAATGTCAAATACCAGTGCAGACTCCAGATTTGCTTAGATTTTTTAGCATTGTTGATCAGAATGTATAGTAGAATTAAAGTCCTTAAAATAGGTATATTACTCAATAATCAGACTGTAGAAAGAACAGCTGAGCCTCTCCTGTCAAAACTGCAATCTGAGCCAAAGATCTTAAGGAACTGAAGGATGTAGAATGAATGCAGCATGTCATTGTTTCAGTAGGGAATACTAATATTTTTATTCTACAAATAAAAGAAATTCATTTGTAAAGACATACTGAGTCAGTTGCATTAGAACATATGAAGAATATATTGATACTGATTTCAGATAAGGCAAAATTAAAAAAAAAAACATGACTTCTTAGCAGGTCTTGGACTTTTTGAAGCACATAACAAGCACTCACTGTACCATTCCTTAAAATGAAAAACAGCTTTCCTATATCATAATAAGCAACACAGTAGGATACTCTTTTAGTTTTACCCTAAGAATATGCATAACCCTTTGCATGTAGAACCCCTATGTGCAATGAGCTGATGATGTACATCTCCTCATGTAGAATTTCCCCTATGTGCAATGAGATGATGATCTACATCTCTGCATGTAGAATTACCCCTATGTGCAATGAGCTGATGATGTACATCTCTGCATGTAGAATTAGTCCTATGTGCAATGAGCTGATGATGTACATCTCTGCATGTAGAATTAGCCCTATGTGCAATGAGCTGATGATGTACATCTCTGCATGTAGAATTAGCCCTATGTGCAATGAGCTGATGATGTACATCTCTGAGAAGAAACCCATATATTACTGTTGTGACCATCTACTTGCTAAATGTGTGAAGGAATTAATGGAGGCTTAATTAAACAGGTTTACAAATTAAGTGTCCCATCTCATGTCCTTAGTGAGAACAGAGGCACTGGTGAAAAGGTATGCCTTTGTTTTAATCTCCCTACAGATTAATAAATATCAGGTATTAAAATGATTTAAACATATACTTCGTATACATTTTAGTGGGGTTAGAC
>NC_056725.1:1636029662-1636042162 GCF_019279795.1 Protopterus annectens | reverse complement strand
TATTTATGAAAATATTAAATAGTAGGGAACCAAGGATCGAGCTTTCAGTATACCTACTGACTGTGGTAGAAAGGCACACGTGTTGCACTTCCATTTAACTGCTTGAAGTCTGCAGGAAAGATAGCTGTCAAACTATTGCAGGGATTGCGAATCAAGGTATATATAAGATATTTCTTGAATTAATAATGTGTATGAGACTATATCAAAAGCTTTAGACAGATCAAGGGAAAAAAGCTGAGATGAAGTTTCCTCTGTTTTTTTGGCTTATGGTGGATATGAAATTTTGAACAGCAATGATTGTACTATGAGGTGGATAAAACGTATTCTGTGTAGGTAATAGCAGCTGAGTATCAGTAATGAACACATCTGTCCAGTGTTTAGACAAAGGGGAGAGGATAATTATTGGTCTGTACTTAGAAAGTTCAGCTGATTTGCCATTTTTATATAATGGTAGAATGTAAGACTTTTATCTGAGGAGCAAAGTGTTCTGTGACAGATTCATTTATAAGAATAGAGACTGGGTATGCCAGGGTATTTTCTGTAATGTTAAGCTATTCTGCAGGTAAGTTGTCTGAAGCTAGAGTTGCAATATTTAGTGTGTGCAAAAGATGTTTTTATGGTGTTGGTGTTGGTTATGTGTTTATTGGTTGGCTTAGAAATTAGACAGCTGGGGAGAAAGTGACAGGTATTTAAGACAATAGACATAACTTACATAGTATCTAGGTCCAGAGAGGTCATTATACCATTGTACTCGACCCTTGTCAGACCCATCATAGAGTATAATGCTCCCTTTGGTATGTAACTGACCAGACACATTCACCAACTGGAATGTTCACAATACACAATACAGAGAGTAAACACAGTGTTCTACACTGTTCACCTAAAGCCCTGTCTCTTTACTTGGTATCATACAGATTTCTAAGAAGTGATCTTTGTCTGGCATACAAGACATCACTGGACCCTCTTTTGATGAACCTTTTGCACATCCACAAAACAAATAGCATCAGAACTACTAGATTAAAAAAAACTAAATTCAACATAAACAGGTCATCTTGGAGAGGCAAGTATGTTTCTCAGAGAATTCCTATTCTCTGGAAGAGGCTCCTCATTCACGTGAAGCAGAATTCCTTCACATGTCTATTTAAGCACACCTTGGACCAATGGATGCCTAATCAGAAATTCACCCTTGGTTTGATGCCTATGCCTCTGTTGGATAAAGGCAATCAGTAAATCACCACCTATTTAAATCAAATTTGTCGGTCATATTTCGGTTGCACAGCTAGTATTATAAGGGCCTTAGTGCTTGTTAGCTTAGTATATACCTATGCACCTGTAGACATATAGTTATATAATTATATCATGAATGGTCAATATGTTAAATGATCAACACAGAAAGCATTAAACAAAGCATCAGTCTTTCATAGTATCAACAACAAACCTAACTGAACCCCAGTACACTGAAAAAGGAAACAAATTTCCTTTTCTTTTTTTTACTCAATGAATTTTTATTGGTTTTCTTCAAAAATGAACAAGTAACTTGCTTGTAATTTATCTAATAAGTTAACAAAATAACAAACTATATACACTTTTTACATTGGTCTGAGAATAGATTAAAAGATAAATCAATCAAATTCAAATATGTATGATACTTAGACAAGAGTTCCTTTTTTTCTCTTTCTTAAGAAAAGTCTGAGTTCATTCTTAATTTCTCGATAAGAAATAGTATCTTCTTCAATGAATTATTACTTCATGTCTTAGGAGCAATCTTCAGTTCCTTAACTTTGACTTCCTTCAATGCTATTTCATTCAAAAGTCTTAAGAATTCTTCAAAAGTTGGTTTGGAGTTGGATTTCCATTTTCTAGAGATGCATTTTCTAGCTACTGCTAGTATAGTTCATAATAAATATAAATATTTTTATTCATTTCTGTTTTTTTTCATTAATATTCAATAAAATTAAAGACTTTCTTAATACAAATGTATTTGTAAATGTAGCTTGTAGGAAGTTGTTAATATCTTCCCAGTATTTTTTGAGTTTAAAACAATCATGGAATATGTGTATCTAGTCTGCTTTACATATTTGTAGACATCTCCAACAAGTAATATTATTGGTAGCACCAAGTTTGGCTAGTCTATCGGGTGTGTAAAATAATCTATGCAGAAATTTCCAGGTGTATACTCTCCAAAATTGTGTATCAGATGTTAGTTTAAAGGAGTACAATAAATTATTTTTACTTTCTGTGGTTACATTTATTGGATGTCCTTTGGTGATAAAATTCCAATAATTCTGTCAGATTTTAACTTTGTAGTTTATTAATAATTTGTATAATTTTGAAGTTATATTTTTCCAGTTGTGATTATCCTATATAATTTCATTCAAATATTTTATAAAATTGGGTTTGAATTTGAAAGAACAATTATTAATCATTCTGCATAGATCTTGTGAATATATCAATACACTTTGAAGGACATTCAGAGGAAGAGAGATCATATGCATTCATTATATGTTGACTGTCAATAACTTTTTGGTTGTTAATACAGTGTTGCCAACAAATATTTTTCCCATGTGATAAGTATGTTCTTATGTATTTTATTGAAAAAAAAAAATTGTGGAGCTGAAAGGAGGTATTAAGTCCATCCATATTTTTGGGCTGGATTCACGAAGGCTTGCACGGAGTGTAAGAGACGTGCAACACTCCATGCAAGCCTCGCGATCCAGGAACAGCCCTAAACTCTGTGTAAGAGACCAGCTAAAACGTCTCTTACACTGACTGGGCGTGGACAAGCTAAATACCTCACTTGCATTAGAAAGGTATGCAAATGAGGTATATTAGCGATCCACGAAGCAGAAACCAGTCCGTGTAGGAGACGTTTTAGCTGCAGAAATGTACTCAGTTGACAACTGAGTACATTTCTGCAAAATCCACAACGGAGCGATGTCAGCTCCCAAAAAAGGTTGCATATGAATCAGGCAGCATGCCAATGGCCAAATATGTGGCCATTGGCAAGATAACCCGATGGAAAAATATTAAAAATATATATATATTTTTTTCGGCAATCGCCGATGTTTAAACCCAGCGCAGCCCCGCGCAAACGGGCTGCGCTGCATACAAGCATAAAAAAAAGGGTATAGACCCACAAATGTGGGATTCATGTAATACATGGAATGACAATGCAGGGACCAGCAGACCAAAACCAACATGGCCACCATGTAGTGGTTGCTAAGGGGGGAAGCTGAGTCTAAGACATGTAACTAAGCATTAGTAGGCAATCTTATGCAAATGAGGGTTAGGATACTGAATACCACAGTCACATAGCAAATGAGCACGGCCTGAGTAGTGTAAGAGATACAAAAAGGGGAGGAATAGAGTAGGAGATAGGTGACATCACTGGGGGGAATGGTAGAAAGAAATGCAGTTCATTGGAGGCCAGTGTAACATGACAGATGACAGGCACAGATCATGGAAAGAGGTGTGCCACTAGATAAGTCATGGAAAGACAAGAAATGGAAGGTGTACACTGTTACCTACACTAAAGTTTCTTGCTGGCCGTGCATGCGCACGTGTGCGCGCAATGAACCGCGAGTAAGGCAGTGTGCGCACGTGTAAGGCAGTGTGAGTATGTTGGAGGCTGTTGGCAGACGTGTAACAGTGTTTGCGTGGGTGTACGCACGTGTAAGACAGTCTGAGTATGTTGGAGGCTGTTGGCAGACATGTAACAGTGTTTGCGCGGGTGTACACGCGTTTAAACCTGAATAAGTAGATCCTTAAACGTGTAAGCATGTGTGCGCGCGTTTAAGCCACTGTGAGCGTGTTTCAGATAGTATGCAAGATGCTCCCCCCTGAGGAAACAGAGAGGAAAAAGGAAGCAACAGAATTAATAGGAAGCTAGCAGGGATAACTGCTGAAGCTAGCAGGTGAAAATAATTAGAAGCAGGCAATTACACAGGCAAATTAGTAGCCCAGCCCAGCACTTAAAACACTGCAAACAGTAGTGCAGGATGTTGTCATTAAGAGACACTGCAAAACAGGAATAAGCTAATAGAAGTGAAAACTGAAAAAGCTGAACTCAGAGCAGAAATGCTAGGGGCTGCCATAGCTGTCTTAATGAGACATAGGCGACTTGCTGAGGGTGGTGACAATGCAGATGGTGCCAGACAACCCACAGTGAGGAGACGGAGAAGAGTGTACAGGCCCAGGGTCACCTACCACAGGTTACATGAGCTGGAGATAGTAGAGCGCTATAGAGTGGACAGAGAGCTCCTGCAGCAGATTGTTGAGCTGTGCAGGCCACGCCTCACACACAGAACCAACAGAGGGGAACCCATCCCAGTGGAAACCAATGTATGTGTTGGCCTAAGAATACTAGCAACAGGTACCTTCAAGAGACCAACTGGCGATATGATGGGGATATCACAGGCATCAGCCTCCAGGGTACTACACCAGTTCCTGGATGCCATGTCAGCACATGTCGGTGATCATGCATATTTCCCCAATGCCCGTGAGGTATTGGCCAGCAATATGCGTCTCTTCCAGCAAATAGCGGAATACCCTGAGGCACTGGGTGCTATAGACTGCACGCACATATGCATCAAAGTACCAGCAGGAGAGCGGGGTAGGGCCTACATAAACCGCAAGTGCTTCCCCTCCATCAACTGCCAGGTCGTGTGTGATGCCCAGGGCATAATAATGAATGTGTGTGCTGGCTGCCCTGGGAGTTATCACAATTCCCATATCTGGCATTTGACGCAGCTGTACCAGACATTTGCCAATGGGGACATCCCACATGGACACCTAGTGGGGGATGCAGGCTATGCACTGGAGCCGTGGCTGATGACACCCATCAGAAACGCACACACACCTGAACAGGAACGCCATAATGAGGCACACGCACAAACACGTAATGTGATAGAGCGTGTGTTTGGGCTGCTCAAGTCATGGTTCCGGTGTCTGGACACATCTGGTGGAGCCTTGCAGTACACACCAACTACATGTACCCAAATTGTCATGGTATGTGCTATGCTACATAATATGATCTTGCGAAAACAGCTGCAGCAGGACCAGCATAGGGCCGGGCCAAACAACTCCCCACCATTGTCAAGGCCAGCACAGGCAGAGCGTGACTCGGAGGAGGAACAACCTGAGCCTGTCCCAGTAGGCAGAAGGAGGCGTGCCCAGTATGCCCTGGCCTTGGCAAAGAGGCAACGCATAGCACATACATTGGCTCAGTAGGAACCTTGGGAATGATACCCCTCTCTGACTCACTCATATAGTAACAGGGATGCCTAACATGACACAACCTGCTCTCAAACATGTACAGGGAAGTGTAATATGCGCATCCGACAGAGGCAGCCCTGCTGCACCACCTGAGGCATGAATGCTACGTGTCAAGTAATGTAACACCAAGTACTATATGCACACCTGAGGACCCTGACTAACATCCTATCCTGACCAAGCATCATGCCACAACATGACAACGAGATGATCAAGTGCAACAATTGACTGAAGTAAGGCAGTTAGTCAAAGGGGACCCAATGTGTGCCAGTCTGGGATGACATGCTGAGCATGACATGCCAATGGCCAAATATGTGGCCATTGGCAAGATAACCCGATGCAAAAATATTAAAAATATATATATATTTTTTGGCAATCGATGTTTAAACCAGCGGCCCAGCGCAAACGGGCTGCGCTGCATAAACATAAAAAGGTTATAAACCCACAAATGTGGGTTTTATGCAATACATGGAATGACAATGCAGGGACCAGCAGACCAAAACCAACATGGCCACCATGTAGTGGTTGCTAAGGGGGGAAGCTGAGTCTAAGACATGTAACTAAGCATTAGTAGGCAATCTCATGTAAATGAGGGTTAGGATACTGAATCTCACAGTCACATAGCAAATGAGCACAGTCTGAGTAGTGTAAGAGATACAAAAGGGGGAGGAATAGAGTAGGAGATAGGTGACATCACAGGGGGGAATGGTAGAAAGAAATGCAGTTCATTGGAGGCCAGTGTAACATGACAGATGACAGGCACAGATCATGGAAAGAGGTGTGCCACTAGATAAGTCATGGAAAGACAAGAAATGGAAGGTGTACACTGTTACCTACACCAAAGTTTCTTGCTGGCATGCATGCGCAGCGCAATGAACCAGTAGGCAGTGCGCGTGTAAGGCAGTGTGAGCATGTTGGAGGCTGTTGGAGATACACACTGTTTGCACTGGTGTGCGCGCGTGTAAGACAGTCTGAGTATGTTGGAGGCTGTTGGCAGACGTGTAACAGTGTTTGCGCGGGTGTACGCGCGTTTAAACCTGAATAAGTAGATCCTTAAACGTGTAAGCACGTGTGCGCGCGTTTAAGCCACTGTGAGCGTGTTTCAGATAGTATGCAAGTTGCTCCCCCCTGAGGAAACAGAGAGGAAAAAGGAAGCAACAGAATTAATAGGAAGCTAGCAGGGATAACTGCTGAAGCTAGCAGGTGAAAATAATTAGAAGCAGGCAATTACACAGGCAGAATAGTAGCCCAGCCCAGCACTTAAAACTCTGCAAACAGTAGTGCAGGATGTCTCAGCTAGACACTGCAAGACAGGAGTAAGCTAATAGAAGTGAAAAACTGAAAAGCTGGAACTCAGAGCAGAAATGCAGGGGTTGCCATAGCTGTCATAATGAGACATAGGCTGCATTTACAGTGGCAGGACAATGCAGATGGGTGACAGACAACCCACAGTGAGGAGATTTGAGAAGAGTGTAGCAGGCCCAGGGTCACCTACCACATTACATGAGCTGGAGATAGTAGAGCGCTTATGAGTGGACAGAGCCCTGCAGCAGATTGTTGAGCTGTGCAGGCCACGCTCACACACAGAACCAACAGAGGGGAAACCCATCCCAGTGGAAATCCAAGGTAATGTGTTGGCTCTAAGAATATAGGCAACAGGTACCTTCCAGAGACCAACTGGCGATATGGATGAGGATATCACAGGCACTGGCCCAGGGTACTACACCAGTTCCTGGATGCCATGTCAGCACATGTCGGTGATCGCGGATATTTCCCAATGCCCATGAGGTATTGGCCAGCACATGCCTCTTCCAGCAAATAGCCGAATACCCTGAGGTACTGGTGCTAGACTGCACGCACATACGATCAAAGCACCAGCAGGAGAGCCGGGTAGGGGCCTACATAAACTGCAAGGGCTTCCCTCCATCAACTGCCAGGTCGTGTGATGCCCAGGGCATGGCTAATAAATGTGTGTGCTAGTTGCCCTGGGAGTTATCACGACTCCCCACATCTGGGCATTTGACGAGCTGTACCAGACATTTGCCAATGGGGACATCCCACACGGACACCTAGTGGGGGATGCAGGTTATGCACTGGAGCCGTGGCTGATGACACCCATCAGAAACGCACACACACCTGAACAGGAACGCCATAATGAGGCACACGCACAAACACGTAATGTGATAGAGCGTGTGTTTGGGCTGCTCAAGTCATTCCGGTGTCTGGACACATCTGGTGGAGCCTTGCAGTACACACCAACTACATGTACCCAAATTGTCATGGTATGTGCTATGCTACATAATATGATCTTGCGAAAACAGCTGCAGCAGGACCAGCATAGGCCCCCACCAGTGCCAAGGCCATCACAGGCAGAGCGTGACTCGGAGGAGGAACAACCTGAGCCTGCCCCAGTAGGCAGAAGGAGGTGCCCAGTATGCCCTGGCCTTGGCAAAGAGGCAATAGCACATACACTGGCTCAGTAGGAACCTTGGGAATGATACCCTCTCTGACTCACTCATATAGTAACAGGGATGCCTAACATGACACAACCTGCTCTCAAACATGTACAGGGAAGTGTAATATGCATCCGACAGAGGCAGCCCTGCAGCACCACCTGAGGCATGAATGCTATGTGTAATGTAACACCAAGTACTATATGCACACCTGAGGACCCTGACTAACATCCACCCTCACCAAGCATCATGCCACAACATGACGAGATGATCAAGTGCAACAATTGACTGAAGTAATGCAGTTAGTCAAAGGGGACCCAATGTGTGCCAGGCTGGGAAGACATGCTGAGCATGACATGATGCACCACCTGCTAGGTGGCGTGCACCTATCATGCACCTCATGGATACTGGCAAAGGCTGTCAGTACCCACAGTGTGCCCTGAATAGGTAAGTCTCAAAAGACAAACCCTATCTCCATAGGTACCAGAAGGTAAAGATAATGGATAAGTCAAACAGCAAGATGCATGCAGTCTGGACCCACAGTATGGAGAATGTTGATAACTGTGCTGTAACAGAACACTGAGGCAAGGCTCACATCAGCACCCTAACACTACCAGGTTACACCTCATACTGTGCTGTACAGCCGCAAAAACTGGAACAAGCTACAAAGGAGGGTGACTAGCAAGAATGTCAAGGATAACCACACCCCCATGTTGGTACCACAACAAAAAGCAGCATGGACTAGCCATGGTCAAATACCAATGGCTAAAACTGCCCCCCAGTTTATAGCCTGCTGCAGACTACTGTCCAACACCAGGAACTGCACCTGGCCTATGCTGGAATACATGAATATATCAAGCCTCCAAACCACATTATATTGGGTGACTGAAAATACCCAGACATAGACGGAGCATTATACTAGCACCAACACAGTAGGGACAAAGGTTCATAGAATCCATAAACCAAAAGGCCCAGGAACAAGTACCACTCCCACAAGGGGGGTAAGCATACTGGATGTGATAATCAGCAACATGTGTACTGGATGGCAAGATGAGAAGTGTACCCCTCACTGGTAAGACCAGACCATAGAGTAATCACACTGGATATACACATCCTGACCCCAGTCCCTGGCCAGAATACCACAGCGAAAAACATGTGTAAAGCATAGGTTGCAGCCCTCCAAACTGATGTGGAATCCATTAAAGGCCTTGTGCAGGTGCAAAATATGGGCCACACCTCAGAACCTGTTATACAGGCATTCCATGAACACAGCCAGGAATGCATGGATTATGCAATCACAAATGACAACAAGACACAGTGCCATACAAATCTGGCATGGTGGACACCAGCCATTACCAAACCATGCAAGAGAATGAGGAAGCTATTACATGATAGAGCAAACATAAAATGAAGTAATCACTGATCAGTAGTATGGCAATAACATATGTCCACGCATACAATCCACTAAGGCCAGCCACAACAAGTAGAATCTGTGAAGCCAGAGGCAATGTCGCACCTGGCCCAAGTACACAGACAACCCCAACTCCACCCAATAAATACAAAATATGTGATAGATGCAACCATGTATCCAAACTGGAGGCTGAGCTCCCTCAACTCAGTACTGTCAAAACTAGTCAGAGGAGAAGGTAACCACACACACCACAAACAGTCCCACATAGACCTATCACAACTGTAAACCAAACACATAAACACAGACAAACATTCCCAGAGGCCAAATTACAAACACACCACACCAACAGAGAGGCCTCCAAAGCAGGCACCCAATCAAACAACCTTCAAACATAGCACATGCAACATATAGCACACAAAGCTGGTGTGCCAAACAGTCACAGGCCAGAAGGAGAAACTACATGCCTGATACAGTTGTAATAGGTGTCTGTATAGGCAGACACACTGCTGTCCCACACCAGACGGAACAAGGGAAAGGGTACAGTAAGCTGCCTGTAGGCTGCCACAATATGCCACATAACACAAGTATGCAGGTCACGCCAAAGCAAGAAATATGATGCACTCATGTCCATGCTGGTGTGAATGACCTGAGATGTACCTCCCTGGACTACAGAAAGAGACATGGATGAGCTATCTGATTCTGTAGTCCAGGCCGGTATGACACTGGCTGTGCAGCATCCAACCCTCACCAAGAGAATGATGCCACAGTACAAACACAGAATGATCAGTCATAACAGCTGGCACAGTTACTGGTGTCAGTCCAAGAGGGTCTAATGTCTGTCTGCTTGAGATGTCATGCATGACAAGCCATGCTGCTGTTCCAGGGATGGCTTGCACCTGTTACCCTGGTGTCTGGATACTGGATAAGGCCTTTGCCACCTCCATAGAGCCTTTGTGGCAAGGCCAAAAGACTACCCACCACCCTAGAAAACATAAGTGGAAGAAACATAAGGGAAATGCTGACCAATGCCAGATGTGTAAACTGCAATATGCATGCCCTGAGGCACTTCCCATTATGGAGAACATCGATGTCTGTGCAGTGACAGAAGCCTGCTGCAAGCCTCCTGATAGCACACCAGCACTACCAGGTTATACCACATATCATGTGTATGGCCCCAACACCTGGACCAAAACATCAAAGGAGGGGAGTATCCATAGCAGCACAGACACCCATATGCCAGGTAACTGACAATGCACAAAGCATTGGAGACCACCCATGTGCAACTAACTGTAGTCAAAACTGCTGTACAGTCTGTAGCATGCTACAGACCCACTCTCACACACAATAACCCCACCCAGACATCCTGAAGACACTGGACAGTATGAATGTCCCACCAAATACCAAACAAGGTACCACAAATTACCACATAGGTGGTAAACCATTATGTATGCAAGAGGAACCAGGGACCTAGGGACACAGGTGGACAGTAACCTGTCATGTGACACCCACAATGCCAATGTGGCTAGGAAGACTGTCTACATTTGACACCGTATCATGAAAGGATTCACATCTACATCAACAGAGGTCACTGTGCCCCTGTACTGTTCTCCAATCAGACCCATAATCTAGTACAATGACTCATATGGGATGTACCTTACCTGACACCTGCAGCAGTTAGAAAGACCTCAAGGTACCTCACCAACAGGATAAAGGGTCACAAATATATGTCATATGCTGCCTGGCTGTAGACACCCCAGCTGAATGCAGTCACATATGCCTACACAGAGGCATTGTATGTCTGTTGTAGGAGGCCATGTCCAACACAGGAGTAATGGACATGCTCCACCAAGGAAATCAAAGCCATTGGAGCTGTGAGAGGAGAGATGTCAACCTCAACACATAATGAAATAGGATGTGCTGGAGGGACAGATACATAACCCAGAGGCTCCCCACACCCAGAAACAGGATCCCAATCCATGTTAGGCAGAGCCCCTCACTGACACCCCTCAACAGGAATATTGCCAAGTGGATGGATGATTGTAGATTACACGGGGGGTCTTCACTGTGTCATGTCCAGACAGAGGCACAGCCAAGCAAAACATAAATGGCCATAATATGCACATAGCAAGGGGTGTCAAAGACACACACACTCTGGCTAGGTTTAAACAAATGCCCTAGGGTGGATAGCCTAGTATGAACCCATGAACCTATGAAGATACAAATTGTACAGGACACTAAGGATCATCACCCAAAGGCTTTTCCCCAAATGATGGTAGGAACCATGTTGGGAATTCACAGATATGCCCTGAATCACACAAATATCACAAACACACACACATATTGCCAACATACAACCTGACAGGTGCAGTGCAACCCCCCGAATGCAAAATATGTTTCCCACCAGACTGCTCGCCCCTGACATTGCAGATGCTGAGGTAACAGCCATCATCTGCAAAGCAAAACACACAGCAGCAAGGTATGAGATGGTGTCCTGGGCTGAGGCCAACATGGACTCCAAGAATAATGGAATGCCAAAACCACACTACTGTTCAATGTCAGCATTACCACAGGATATGTACCCAAAGAGCAGTGTACAACAACAGTGGTCCTTCACAACAAAGGTGCTGCCTGAATGGATACTGAACTACCACCCCAGGATCCTGACAAGCTTGTTTGCACAGCTATGGAAAGGATCAGCATGTACCACAGACATAAAGATATTGGGGACCTACTGATACTGGACCCAACCCAGTGTGGCTCAAGTGCAGATCCTGCCCCTAAACATGTTTGACCCATTTGAAACAGTCATTAAGGTCATTGATGAGGGCAATGTGGTCCACACAGTGTATCTGGACCTTGCAAAGGCTTCTAGACAATACCCTACGTGTTCAGTATGGATATGTTCACCAGCTTAAATATAAACCCACATGTCAGTAGAGGGGGTTTCAAACCAGACCAAGGACAGAACTGACATGGTCAGACATGCTGCATCCATGTCAGACTACAAACCAGATATAACTGGCATCCCACAAGGCTTTGGGCCTGGGATCTCCCCGTCTGTATATATGTCCCATAGGTACAGGCCAACATGGAAGGACTGTGACTGAACATGTATGCAGAGGACTACAAACTGCCCACATATGATCCACCAGCTGAGACAAGCAACCCACAAAAGGGCCACATAGAAACAGACAACTGGGGCCATAGCCATGTCCCCAAGCTAATTGCAGCACTGCGTATAGACAACCACCGTGGATATACAGTAAGTGCCCAATTACCAAAGGTGTTAACCCATTATGTATAACATGTAATGGAGACCTGGGGACACAAGGTGATAGATATCCTGCAACCTTTTTTGGGGAAAA
>NC_056725.1:1635857605-1636007408 GCF_019279795.1 Protopterus annectens | reverse complement strand
TAAAATATAGTTTAGTAGGTTTTACTATATTATATTGAATGCCTGTACATAAAATATGCCATGGTTTATTGATTTGATCATCTACCCCCAGATTCAGTAAACTTCCATGCAGGAATAGCTTAGTCCTGCATGGAAGTGACTGTTTAGGAGCAGCACGGCAGTGCACCATGCATATTAATGAAGGCATGATACCTGAGCTCCTAAATGGACATGGAGCGTGGACAAGTGCAAGGGGTATGTCTGAGAGCAGAGGTCTCACAATATTGCCTCTGCACCAATTGAAGGCCAGCATTTGCTAATTGCATACAGCCGGTTGTGTACTGATTGCAGTTCTCACTGTGATTTCAGGTCAGTGCTATAAAAGGGTATGTGTGATAGGCGTTGCCCTTTCAGATTGTGTGGGCGGGGACCATGCTGGTATGCTGTGGACAGTGTTCTGTGACTGTAAAGGTTAGTATCTCTCTCATGCTTCAGGCTGTGTTGTATATTCACAGTTCTCCATTCCTCTTTCATGTTCCCTGTAGCAAGTGTGTATGCACATTGACTCCTACAAGTATATCTAGATATATATATATATATATATATATATATATATATATATATATATATATATACATATGCATACATATATCTATGTACTTTAATTGACCTTATTATCTACAGGCTGCCAACTAGCATGGCTGTTTCTTTTCACACACTACTATTATGGATATCCATTGTTTGTGACATTTATTTTAAATGGCATGCTTTGTGTACTACACATCCTATATTCCCTTTACATTCATCCCTACTTTTACATGTTATATTTATTTTAGCACAATATGTTTGTATAAGAGTCATGGCTTAGTGGTAGGTTGTACAGACTAGTGTTTCCAAGGTCCTGGGTTCGGGACTGCCAGTGGGAGTTTATTTTTCTTTTGAACTGTGTACAGGACCTGTCAATCACAGTGACTAAGGCACTTTTAAGCAGTTGTAACCGGGCTAGCGCTGGTTTGCGCGGAGCTCACGCACTGGCGGTTAGCTCCGCGCACACCCGGTTACAACCGCTTAACAGTGCTTACTCTGGCGCACACCCGAGCTATTTTCTTTGAAAGAAAAGAAAATGGGGAGCCAGGAAAGTGGTGAAAAAGGGGTCACAAAGAGGGTAAGACAGTAGGGAAACAAGCTTGGGATGTGCAGGAGGGATGTAGGTAAGGCCCATAGCTGCCCATTTCTTCTGCAGCAACAGCTGTGCATATGTATGTAATTTGGTGTGACATTTGAAACCTTCCACCCCTGGTAGAGGTGTCAGGACAACAATAATACTTGTTGTACAGCCAATTGTAATTGATAAGTTCCATGTCCAGTGGACATGTGTGCGGAATGGGCAGCTATGTATTGGGCGTAATTTTTTTGTGGGTACAGAGTGCCTTTTTTTTTTTTTTTTCAGGTAAGAGTGGTATGTCAGGTGAAGGAAGTCGGTTCAGCTGGGGAGGTAGGCTGGGTAGGAAAACAGACAAGACAAACAAGATGCATACAGGGGTGGTGTATGACACGTGTGGGGGGGTTACACAATTGACGGGGACGGAGGTTGGGATGTCCAGAGCCCATGAGCCCACAGATGGCAACAGTGGAACTGATATCCCCACCCATAGGCAGTTGCCACTGTTCCTTCACTGCCCAGGACGGGGCTGTGCTGGGGGCTGTGTAGGCGGGGCAACGGGCATGCCCGTTAGTTGTGCCACCCGTGCCTCGAGCTGGCGTAGGGGCTCAAGTACAGAGTCCCGAATCTCCCTACGCACCACAGTCTGGACGCTACAGAGGGTGAGAGGTGGATCTCCTCCGGCCACACTTGCAGAGGGGGGGCGAGCCCCACCCCCTGCAGCGCTTCCACCCGCAGGTGGCACAGGGCCACCGGAGGAGGGTCCGGACTCGGCACTAGTGCCAGGTGCACTCGCCAGCTGAGGTGGGAGAGGTGGGTCCGCTGGAACCCGCCTTCCCTGTCGTTCTATGTTTTGCATTATGTCATGACAGTTTGGGTTAGTGACATATAATACCATTCACAGTTAGTTGTAACAGCATGCATTAGTATTCCCATTAACCAAACACCCAGATATTAACACCATTGAACAGCATGCATAATACATGCATAATTTGAACAGAAATGCACAGTCCAACAACATGCAGGGTTAATTGATGGCAACAGGCCATCAGGTGTGGGTGTATGAACAGGGCAGATGCGTCAACAGACATGCAAATATATATGACCCAACAGGACAAACGTCCAGGGGTGTTAATTGTGATTGCACATACCATTTTCACGTGGAATGGGTTATAGGTGGTTATAGGGTGGGGTAAATAAGGTAATATTAACACCTTCAAATACCAATACATATGCTGTACATTTCTAATAGCTACAGTTATATACACACTACTGTTCTAACTACAGTGTCCTATATGTTAACTACTTCACCTTGCTGATAGGACTGTTATTGCAACATCAATATACATTTTAGTGTTCTTCATACACATTCATATCAAGCTTTGTTCAGATACATCATCCTGCTCCCTTTGCTTTATATACCTGTAGACAAGTGTGGATGTTTGGTATATCAGACAATCATCCTATCTGCGTATTTCAGACTGGGAGCAACATATCCAGATTTTGGGATACACATTCCACATGCAGCAACACTTTGAACAGATTTTGCTGTTTGGTTCTGAGTCTCACATGCATTTAATTCTGTCTTGACTGCAGCATACTTTATTCAGGGGTTATTACTGCTGTATTGCTGGATTCATGACACTCTCTCACACTCTCTCACTTGCTTTCATGTTACTATTCAGGGTGGTACTTCTAGGCTTTATTGACATGTTTTAACAGTAGTTATTACAATACTTTCCAGCAGTCTCACTTCTGTCATGTTTCAGTATTTCCACAGGGATATATTTCACACATGTGATTTCATCATCTTCTGCAGCTATACTTTACATCCTGCTGCAGGTTGTGTACTATTTTCTTACAGGCAGGGTATTTTTATTTCTGAATATATGTTGGACAGTTTCATGTTTACTTTACACTTACAGGCTGGGAACTCTTGTAATCAAGCAATACTTGCATACACTTTCACACTGTTACTTGCAGATTCTATTCCTTACTGGCTACACTGCACTCTTTTGCTGACTGTCATACTTTTATATTTCTTTACAGTTAGTGGTAGTGGATTACTGACCTGCCTGGTGGCGCAACTGCACCAGCCTATCGCCATAGGCTCTGCGATTCGCAGAACGGACACCTGCAGCTGTAATATAAATTAAGTAATATTGGAATACACATCTCCATAATTTCAGCTAGTTTAACTTTTTACATACATAATTAATTGTTACTTACTCAGTGGTGGGGCGTTGGGTGATTGACGGGCCTCCTGGATCCAAAGGTTCAGTTGGTCCTGCTTGCGTTTCTTCAGGTCTGCATGGTGGTGACGGACCTGCTCACCTGTCCTTGGAATCCCTGTGGCACTGGTGAGTTCATGAGCCAACCGGTCCCACGCCTCAGCCCTGTATGCTCCCCAGAGGACCTGGCCCTGCATGAGTTGGGCCTCATGATTGTGGACTAGGAGCCAGGCCATGTACCTGGACTCCTCAACACCCCACCTCTGCGCTCGAAAGCAACTACCCTCTCCTACACTTGACATTCTGCCTGCAGGTCTGTTCTACAATCGTTTATGCTGTGTATTCCCGCCTATGGGGCTTATATAGTCCGTTTTTCCCGCGCATATCTGTGATTGGCCATTTTGGAATTGTATCAACTTCAGTAAACCTGCATTGTCATGCTCTAGTTTGTATTCATTCCTATATATTAGCTATTATTGCATTTTTATGTACTGTTGTCATGGCTTAGTGGTTCTATACCTTGACTATGGTGTATAGTATCCTGGGTTCGAACCTGGCCACTGCTTTTTATTTTTCATGACTGTCTAGACATGCTGAGGGGTGTGTCTGTGTAAAGGCAGTTTTGATACCGCTTGCTCAACGTTGCCCGTCGGTTAGCTTGTTTGTGCGGTGCGCAGCTCCGCGCAAATGGGGTACGCTGGTTTAAGCCGCATTTGGCTGTCGGCACGCATATTCCACTCAGCTCAGTTAGGGGCACATATATTTAGCGTGTTAAACCTATGCTCAGCTATGGGCACTCATTTTGCACCAGTTAAACCACTGCTCATCTACGGGCACATGCACTCACCCTGTTAAACTGTAGCTCAGCTATGGGCACATCTGGCATTTTTTAGTCTTTTGTTACCTCACATTTCTTCAATATAAATGGGCTATTTCATTACAATTTACATATATTGCGGTTTTATGTGTACATATTTGTCAGGGACTTTTTTCCTGCTTATTTTGTAAAAAAAAAATGGTGTTGTGGGGGCTCGAACCATGAATGCCTGCTCTGCAGCCAACATCGCTACCGCTACGCTATTGCTTCCTGGCTTATTTTGCATATTTAGTTCTTATATGCTTTCCCATTGACTGATAACTGTAGCTGCGCTACGGGCACGCCCGCGCAAACGAGCGCACTCACGGTTAAACATTTTTACAATTTAATAAAATATGAGATGTTCATTTATATTTCTTTTATGTTTCATAGTCTGTAGGGGCATGTGTTGTGTTGTGTTTATTCACATTTCCGTGGACTCTGTTGTGGGTGTCTACTCTGGGCACTTTTACACTTCTGGGGGTGTGTCCGCTTGCAGGGCTCAGCCTACGGACACGCCCCCACATGTCTTACATGGACCGTGTTAGACTTAGGTGTGATTCAGCATGCTCTCATGAATATGCAGAGCATGCTGACATCACTCCATTTAACTGCAGCCTCCATGTAAGAGTTATAACTCTTACACGGAGGCTTCGTGAATCCTGCCCTTTATATTTGTAATGGCAATAATGAATTTTTGTAAAGTGTTAAAGATGTAATTTGTAAAATATAGTTTAGTAGGTTTTACTATATTATATTGAATGCCTGTACATAAAATATGCCATGGTTTATTGATTTGATCATCTACCCCCAGATTCAGTAAACTTCCATGCAGGAATAGCTTAGTCCTGCATGGAAGTGACTGTTTAGGAGCAGCACGGCAGTGCACCATGCATATTAATGAAGGCATGATACCTGAGCTCCTAAATGGACATGGAGCGTGGACAAGTGCAAGGGGTATGTCTGAGAGCAGAGGTCTCACAATATACATGCCCCTGCAGTCAAGAACTGCAGTTTAGCTATTACAATGAGTAAGACTGCTCATAGGGGGTTGCATACACCCAGCAACACCCCCCAAGTTTATAAAAGCAATATTTAAAATATAATAATATAAACAATTTATTATTTTTTTTTCAAACAGATAAAATGTAACCATGGGTGTGCGGGTTTGTCCATTGCTTAGCTTTGTATACTGTAGCTTAAATGCACAAGAAGATAAATATAAAGATATATGCAAATGTAGTAGTGGTCAGAGTATTTGCCTTATGAGCAGTCAGTCCCAGTTCGAGTCTCACTCCAGTATATTCCATTTTCCATGTCAAATCACTTTATGAACAATATTTTTTGTTGTATAACCTACTAAATAACATATATTTGTGAACTAAATGAACATTAAATGAAGATGTGAGGTATCATTGTAATAATGTTGCAAAATCCACAGATAAACACAAGCGCCCCATACAGTATATGTACACATGAATCAGGGATACAAATCGAAGGTATAATGTGTAATGAATGATAAATCCATACAGTGTCCAAATCCACCACCTTCCCAAGAACCATGTTACATTTCTGTCTAAATTAGTGTGGGGGTAAGCAGGAGTAAGCACTATTAAGCAGTAGTAAGCAAGTTTAAGCCCGTTTGCATGGGGGTAAACAATGCACACACAGGTAAAGCAATATTGAAGCTAACTCTCTGTAAGCATATTTAACTGGAAGTTAGCATTGCTTACCTTTGTGCAAACCCCTTTACAATTGCTTAGAAGTCCCTTAATCATGCTGTATCCAACAACCGCTGTTCTTCCCAGCAACAAAATAAACAGCCCTTGCAGATCTTGCACACAGGACCCTGTACACTATAGTCACAGTAGTTCACCAGTAAGCCATCACAGCAGTACATAAGATTGAGGTATCACCAAACAGATCCTCACTATAGGAAAATCAAACTTAACATGTGAAAGGAATTTGTATACAGTTTTATGTTGTATAACCTACTACATAACATAAATGTGTGAACTGGAGAACTGCATTAAGTCCAGATGTGAGGTGTCATTGTAATAAAGTGTTGAAATCCCCTAATAAGCACAAGGACCCCATACAGTGTACGTACGCATGAATCATGGATACCAAACACATATATAACATGTAATGAATAATAAATCAATCCCAAACAGCATGACCAGAGACTGCTGCAGGGCCAGTACTAGGGTTCCCAATATAAAACGGAAGCCTGGGACCGTCTCGCCCGTGACCTCATCAGTGCCACTGGCATACCTTGACCTCCTGAGCAGGTCAGGCATCACTATGCCGACCTGAAGCAGAGATAGAGGGAGCTCTTGGATCAGTGGATCCAAGAGGCTAGGTGGACGGGGGAAGTCCCAGCCATGTGTAAGTATCAGTCTACTACCTGTTTAATAATTGCCAGCTGATGTATATTATGGATAGGTATGGCTAATCATTCCACTTATGTCTTTGACAGCAGCAGATGAGCAGGCTATGAACCAGGAAGCCCATGCCTGTAGATTGCAGAGGTTGTGTTGCGAAGCAGGTTAGTAATACTCTTGCATGTACTGTCATAAAAAATAAATCTAAAAGTAGTACAAAGTTAATTACCAGTATAAAACATGTATTGGGTATGACATGTACTGAATACACCAGACAATTTGGTAGGAAGAGTCTCATATAGGTTGTATGTAAATAAAAGTTTAACAGCCTGACAATAAAGGTCTAACTGCTGGACTGCTTGTGTTTACTCTATCATGTGGTAATATAGTGTTGCAATCTCTTAATAGTACTGTTGTATTAAGCACTGTTATCCACACTGTGCTATGTAAATAAAATGTGTAGGAATGTCTGTATATGACTGTTGTAATCACAAGAGGTCATATTGTACAACTGAGAGAAACTTAGACAGAAAGCAGTGAAAAGATAGACAATATAATCCAAATAGCACAGTCAATTGAGACGTGAATTGTTGTATTTTTAGCACACACAGCCATGGTTCGAATCCTGGGAGTGGTAGTAAGCTGTATGCAGAATCATAGCCCACAGCTGTACAGATTTGTCCAGAATGTCCAGTTAGTTGGCCCATGTCTGCTGAATGTCACCGTGTCCCTCTGGCAAATCAGTGGGATGATCCCAGAAGTTTAGGCATCAAATAATGACATACAACTGATTGTCAGATATCATAACTGACAGAAATATATCTATAAGATCAAACCTGTCACTCTAGCAACTCACCAAAATGTTATGAGAGTAATAAGCAAAGTATGTCCCATATCCACCCCCATGTTGTGAAGCTATGACCAGAGTGTGTGCAGTAACAGAGTGAGACATGTGCATAATAATAACGTGGAATCTGGTAATATGTGTGGCAACATTCAGATAGTATTAACAAACATTCCCACCACAGGTCTGTTGGATACGAAAACTGTGCCTAGAAATAATAGATTGAAATCCTGGACTGGTACTGTTTACCCTGATATTGTATGGCATTGTTGTTGTTGCAGTTTCTTAATAATAAGGTACCATCACTGTCATCCACACTGTGCTACATAATAAAACTGTCTAAGAAACCCTGTATAAGAGTATTGTAATTACAAGGTCAGATTGTAAAACCAGGGGAGACTTATAGACAGAAATCAAAGAAGAGATACACAGCAATATCTATATAGCACACTCAACTGTGATGTACACTGTTTTATTTTTAGCAGACACCATCATGATATGAATCCTGGGAGTGGTAGTAAGCTGCATGCAGAATCATACCACTCAACTGTACAGATTTGTCCAGAATGTCCAGTTAATTGGCCCATATCTGCTGGCTGTTACCCTGTCCTCCTGGCATATCAGTGTGCTAATCTCTGACATGTAGGCAGCATTTAATGTCATATAACTGACTGTCAGGCCTTTACATATGTGGAAAATGTCTATGAAAACAAACCTGTCATTGTACAACTCACCAAAGGTTTATGAGGGTAATAGTCAAAATATGTCCCGGTTTCACCTGCATGTTGTCAAGACATGCCAAGAGTGTGTGCAATAAGAGATGGACTGGTATGTGCATAAAATCAACCTGGAATCTGGGAATATGCGAAGAAACAGGTAGTGTTAACAAACAATGCCTCCACAGGTATACCAGGTAAGAGGCATATACCGCAGGTAAAACTCAGTTTGTGTATATAGTTGTCTACATCCATACCATTGTCCAAACTAAGGCCATAGTGCAGTGTAATAATACCTGTAAGGTACAGATCACAGCACTGACTAGGAAAGCAATGAGAACTACAGGGATATACAAGTTGTTAAATGACATCTTTCTCTCTCCCATACATATCTGCAGCAATAAACTAAATGCACAACTCAATAGGTATGTGCACTATTAAATCTACTGTTGGGACATATGTCTTATTGTTTGATAAATATTTACATTTGTTTCTATGCATGTGCCATATTGAAATACTCCCACATGGGTTGCATGCTGCCATCAATGTACCTGCATGCTGTTGTAATGGCCACTGTGGTTCCATATATGCATGTGACCTGTTTGCTGTGCAACTGTTCCATATGTGGTGTTTTGGGTTAATGGGAATATCTATGCATGCTGTTATACCTAATCTTGGAATGTGTTGACTATTACTAACCCACATATATTGTAAAATTGAAACACCATAGCACGTTTGGGAAAGTCGATCCCAGCGGACCCACCTCTCCCACCTCATTTGGCCATGGCACCAGGCACCAGCCCATCTGGAGCTCACCCCAGGACCTCCTCGTCTGCTGATCCTGCACCACCTTCAGGTGGAACTGCCTCAGGGGATGGGTTCACACCCCCCAGGGAGTGGGCATGGACAGGACACTGTCACCCATCGCCAGGTCTGGGGTCTGGTGCATGGCAAGCTCTGCAGGGAGTTTGGAGATCTGCTACGCCAGTTTGAGGGCCACGTGGTGCAACTAAAGGGTCAACCTGCCCCTCCTACTCAGCCCTCAGCACAAAGGTGCAGTGGTGACTGCCCATGGGTGGGGACCTCAGTCCCACTGTTTCCACTAGGGGGCTCATGGGCTTCCAACTTCCAAACACCCTTCCACAGCCAAGGTGTTTACCCCCCACATGTGTCATATACCACCCCTGTATGCCGTCTTGTCTTGTCTGTTATCCTATCAAATCTTCCTCTCCAAATATACCTACTTTCCCTCCCCAACATCCCACTCTCACCTTAAAAAAAAAGGGAAATCTGTTCCCAAAAAAAAACTCGTCCCATACATAGCTGCACATTTTGCACAAGTCTCCACTGGACACATTTAATCGGGTCTAATTGGCTTCACAACATATTATTGTTGTCCTCACCCCTCTCTCAGGGATATGAGTGTCCAAATCTACCTCAAAATCAGTATCTATGCACAGCTGTTGCTGTAGAAGAAATCGACAGCTATGGACCTTCCCTACGCCTGTCTTGCACATCCGTAGAAATTTTCCCTACTGTCTTTCCCACTTTGTTACCCTTTTTCACCACTTTCCTATCAACCCTTTTTCATTTCTTTTAAAGAAATTAGTGCGGAAGTAAGCGGGAGTAAGTACAATTTTAAGCAGCAGTAAGCAAGTTTAAACTTGTTTGCATGGGGGTAAGCAATGCCTACACAGGTTAAGCAACTGAGAAGCTAAATGAGTATAACAAACTGTAACTGAAAGTTAGCAGTGCTTACCTCCATACAAACCCACTTGCAACTGCTTAAAAGTGCCTTAATCACTATGCATCCAATAGCCCTTGTTCTGCCCAGCAACAAAATAAACAGCTTTTGCAAGACTTGAACCCAGGACCCTGCACACCATAGCAAATGTAATTTACCACTAAACCATGTCAGATATTCATAACCCTGATGTTTTCACAAACATATCATCCAGCACAGTCATTCAGCAGTACAGGAAATGTATTTATACATGTAGATGTATGTGTGTGCATATATATTTATTTAAATATATATATATATATATATATATATATATATATATATATATATATATATAAAAGCAGATGTTATATATATATATATATATATATATATATATATATATATATATATATATATATATGTGTGTGTGTGTGTGTGTGTGTGTGTGCATACAGATATACATCTACAGACATAAAAGTGAACATGACAGATAAATATATGACCAAAGGCACTGTTAATGGGGGTGAGGGGGACCAAGCTAGATACTTCTTGTAAGTATTGATATCACCCCTCCCCCACAGCCAAACAGATCTGCCCTGCAATACAAAACCAACTGTTGCAAGTCCCATACCCAGGACCCTACAAAACATGGCCACAAGACGTTAACAGTAATCCATCCCACCTGAATGGTGGCAGGATGGTATCAATAGTATATCATGCACTACAGTCTGGCTACCATAGGGAACTTACAATGTGGAAGCAATAAGCATTCCAACGATACATACACACATACATATATATGTATATATATATATATATATATATATATATATATATATATATATATATATATAGATAGATATATACATTATGTATAGATATCCACTACTAAATAATGAATACTCAGTCTATCGACACCCAAAATCCCTAGACCAAACACCCGAAACACTACAATACCGAAAAACCAAAACCGCAAAATTCAAACTACTGAAAACTACACACAACATACACCACACACAAACACATACACACACCTTCCCCCAAAACACAAACACACAATCCTAACGTACAGACAAGCAGGGGGGCAGGCCCCCCTGCACCTCCTATGTGGGGGGCTGCACCCCCAGACCCCCTCTACTTAAATATTCTAACTCCAAGGTCACACTACCCAGACAAGCACTTGAATACACCTCTACACGCCTACATCCCCCTCGCACACACACATCACACTCACAACACACACACACACACTAAACCTCTAACCAACACAGTTAAACAGAAATACTTACCTGCCCTTCCACCGTACTGCAACACCAGAAGCGCAAATTTCAAACTCCTGATAGTCAGGATTTTGAAATCCACACTTCTGGTCTTTCGCTAGTTTAGGGTTTCAGCTATATGGTCTTGAAAGTTTGAAATTCGGTATTTCAAACTTTCGAAATTATGTAGTGTTCCCATAGATATATATGTAACTACACATACACACACATAGATATGTATAGGAAGATACATATTTAGAGGTTGCACAGCATATTGAACAGCCAGTATTCCTACAGTTGCCACCTTTTGAAATGAACAGTGTATGAGTCACTCATACAAAAGGCAATTGTTGCCTGAAACATATATCCACAGAGAAGTCAAAGGATATGACACTACACACAGGTTTGCATATTACAGTTGTATATGCCATGTCATATAGCTATTAAGACTTTGAAATACATACTAACTGAGTAATGCAACTCTCAAGCAGATCATTTTATACAGTATTCCAAAAGCATAATGTGTGTTGCTGTCCAGGCCAAGGCTTTCAAGTAGTACAACAGTAAAGAAAGACTGGGCCAGAGGATAACAATCAATCAGCAGTAAGTAATGTGGACATATAGTTCAGCAGCCTCTAATTACACTCTGTACTCAGCCCCTAGGGGGGAAAGACTTATGTTTGACACAATGTGATGTATCTTTTACATAATAATACTTAACTGAAAACATCACAATCACATTGACAAACAGAACAGTCTGTATGACAGTAAGCACTAGGCCACCAATGTTCCTAAGGTGAAATGTATGGTCATGTACAGTCATATACCTTAAGGTGGCTTACTACCAATATCCCTCACAGGTTGTAACAGCCTAGATTATATATGGTGCATACCCCTCCCCCATAGACTGACTTACAGGAGCATATAACACTTTTACATACACTGATCTCTGGACTGCAGAAGGGCACACATGTTTTGTGCAGCAGAAGCCCACATATATATGGACCCTACCCCACAATATGTGTGGTGGTCACAACAGCACTGGAATGATGGCAGGAATGGCAGCATGACAGAATTACAGGCCACTACAATACCCCTTACTGCATGTCCTATGGACAAAGTCTGGCATTTAGGTGGAGGAAAGAGGCTGGAAAACAGGCCCATATGTGACATAGTGTGTCATACACTGAGAAAGTTGATGGTGTTACAGGATAGTCTGCAAAATACCCTTAGTCAAGAATATGAAGTCAGAAACACAAATGGATGTAGCCATGTACTGATAGCACTCAACACACACAATGCCAGTGATATAACTGACACAAGACCTGTGCGGTGGACAGACAAAACATAATAGGCACACCTCTGGCCATAATGTGGATAGGCCCACAGGTGAGAGCTATGCAGACAGACTGCATTCCATGTTAAACTAGTATGTACACACAAACCCTGTAACACTGGTGATATACAATGGATATAAGAACACTACTCACACTGTCTGTAGGTCTGGAACCTTATACAAATATGTAGCTGGCCTGAGTCTGCAAGTCCTCTTGTAAGAAGAATTGCTACCTGCTGTCTGTAACACTGCTGCCCACAAACAGGAAGGATGTCCTCTATACAGGAAAGGTAAAGGGACCACGCCCACATGATGTAGGGATTTATAGTAGTGGGTTGCCATGACAGTGGTAATTGGAAGTACTACGCAGCATGCTGCATGCAGGTAGCAAGTGAAGGACACTGACTGGTGCAGAGGCCATCACCTGATCATGTGCATCACCTACAAAATTCATACTGCAATCTATTCAAAGCAGCTCATTTCATTTACTGGAGAGAGTTAATGGGATAGATGATGTGTAATTATTTATATGTGCCATCAGGAGTTGTAATGATGTCCAGCAGAAGGACTGCTATGGACAATAGTGTTTGTCTCTGTGGGTAGTGGGCCATACCCATCAACTGTGCAGATCTGCACTGACTGACAAGATGTAAGCCATCATAGTGTGTGCTGTGTAATGCAAAATGTGTATATTAGTGTGACCAATAGCTGGTGGTGGAAGTAATGCCATTATGATGGACACGTGGATTTCAGAGCCCACCACTTTCAGGACAGTCAAGTTAACGTGCAATGTAGAATGCAGAAATGCCATAGGTGTGTAATAGGCTTACCTGCAATCTGTCCCTGTATATACCCCTAATGTTAGGCTGTGTCCACATGTGGCACCTGTCTGTGTTGTAGCAAGGCAGAACAGTGCAGCTGTGCAGGAAGGAGAGTTAGACAGTGTGGACCTGATGTCTGAATGCACCCCATATATATAGGTATATATATATATATATATATATATATATATATATATATATATATATATATATATATATATATATATATATATATATATATATATATATATATATATATATATATATATATATATATATATATATATATATATGTATACATGTATGTCTACAGATATACAGACACCTATATATATATCTATATATATATATATATATATATATATATATATATATATATATATATACACACACACACACACACACACACGCACACAACTCATAATATATATCTACACACACATACATATATATATATATATATATATATATATATATGTCTACATATATACAAACACACACATACAAATGTATATAAATATATGTCGCCTAGTTTTGCATCGCAGTGGTGCGTGCTATGTGTGAGGGAACAGCACACATATCAATACACACTCACACATATGTATATATATATATATATATGTATACATATATATATATATATATATATATATATATATATATATATATATATACACAGCAGTAAGTGTGTGCAAAATGGGCTGTTATGTCACATGTGAACCCCATGTTGGGAACACATTGCCCTTGTTTGTGAAGGTGGGATTGGGAATTTGGGGAAGGATAGCAGGTATATTTGTGGAGGTGGGTTGGGTTGAAAGATATAGAAGACAGCCTACAGGGGCAATATATGACACATGTGGTGTGTAAACACCCTGGATGGGGAGTGTCATCTGTGATGTGGAAGCCCCATGAGCCCCCATATGGAACCAATGAGAACAAGGCCCCCACCCATGGCCAGTCACAGCATTAGCTTCATGGCCCTTAAGGTGCCTGGGCAGGAGGCAGAGCAAGAGAAGCATGCGGTTCCTGTGAATGTGTACTGAGGGCCTCAAGGTGCTGTAGCACATCCCCCAAGTCTCTATGGAGCTCTCTATGCACCAGACCCCGGACCTGACCTCGGGTGGCAGGATCATGTCTGTGTGTGCTCCCAGGGTGGGGGGCCACCATGCCATCAGATGGTTCCACCTGAAGGTAGTGCAGGACTAGTAGATGAGGAGGCCCCAGGGTGGGTCCCACATGTGATGCGGCCTGGTAACATGGCCAGATAAAGTTGGAGAGGTGATTCTGCTGGCAACTGTTCCCTAAACATGCTGTGTCACTGTTATAGAACATAAATAGTCCACACATTCCTGGATCATGTCCAACAGCATGCATAGGTATCCCCAATAACACAAAACAACAGATGTGCAGCAAGCACATAGCAAACAGACCATGTGCATATATGGAACCATAGTGGGCCTTACAATGGCATGCAGGTGACATTGTCCACAGCAGGCCAGCAATGATAGTGTCCCCACAGGGAACATGGCTACAAACACATAGCACAAAGTGAGGTATAATACAATATATGTCCCAATGGTAGGTATTCTGTAGACATACCTATTGAGTTATGTGATCAGATTGTTGTTGAAGATATAGTGGGGGAGCAGAGATGTGTATTAAGAACTATGATATCCTTGATGTATGAGATGCTGAGACCTGTTTCCATCTTTATTTCTTTTGGGCAAGATGTCCCATGAGAGGCTTCCTGTTTATACAGAGGATGAGGATGAGGTCATCATCACACACTTAGTGCAGCCCTACCAGGTGTTTTTTGGCCGAACAGCCCATGAGCAGCAGGAGCAGACCGCCCTGAGGAACGATCTTGTCCAAGGGGTAAATGATGGCCTGCATAACTGCAGTTATGAGCAGGTCTGGCATCATTCCACAGACCTACTTCACAATGCCAGTCGGTGTGCTGCTCCAGTCAAGGGGATCAGCTCCCAATGTGGGCGGATCATGCCATCCATCCCCCAACACATGTTGAGGAGCTCCTTGCCAGCCTCAGGGTACCTGCCCACCCTTCACACCCAACACCTGGTGGAGAGCATAGTGGAGGTGGGTGCTACCCACACAATGGCAGAGGAGCATGCGGCTAAGGCCACAGGGCACATCAGTAGACCACTGTTGCGTATCCATCCACATCTGTACAGTTATATAATGCATATGTGAGATGACATATATATATATATATATATATATATATATATATATATATATATATAGTTTATTGCTGCATAGTAGTAATAAACAGATGTGCATAAGCTGTAGTATTGTGGGCTTGTACTGTTGATGTACTGTAATGCTGCACCCACCCTGTACCAATGCCACAGCTGTGGCTACTGACATCACATCTCTCACACACTTATGTAGGTCTCTCTGGTATACCTCCAAGGCAGCAGCCTGTAGCTGGTGAGTATGGTGTTTGTTCAGGATTGCCAATACACCGGTCATGTTATGGCTATGGCATATTCCATGAACACATTTAACACACCTACCCATAATGCATCCCGTACATGTTCACGTATTGTTGCTGTTAACAGCACTGCATCACAGTGGTGACCATGATGGTGTATCTGAAGGGTATGTCAGACTCCTGCAGTATAACTAACATCCTGTCATTGCAAAATGTGTGCACAGAGATGAACATAATGGTGGGACAAATGGCCTAAGTAGGGACATGTGTGAAACGTCACCCTTATACAGTGCTACAACAGTGTATATACCAGTATTAAAATGGCAGCTGTTACAGATCTACACTATGGCATATCACAGTACTGCGGTTGACAACCCTTACAACCTGCAATGTGGTCCTAACATGAGCAATGAGTGTGTAATATGGAATCGTATGTTAGGACAGCAAATATGGGGAATACATTTCTTCACAAACAACGGAAGCATATGTGTGTACACACTCTCCAGATAAAATATAGTGGAAGCAGCTGTTGAGGCACTGACTGCATGCATTTATTATGGAAATGCACCTTCCAGAAAGTACATGTCCCCAATGTCACTACAAGAATTGGTCTGCTGTCCAAGGCATTTGGCCATCAAATGTGCCCACTTACCTGCAACAGAGGCAGCCATGGCTTGCACACATCTTACATGCAATGGCATGGGCCCCATAACCAACAGGTAGCACCCAGAAGTTAGACATGTAACCACACCTCACCATTGCATATACCATGGCAAACAGTGCAGACAGTCATGTATGTGGTGAGGATGTATGGGACAGGAATAATGTAGGAAATAAACAGATGGTTATCCAAGACAGATGATGTCACATGTAACAAACTGGTCATGCAGGTTGCCTAGTAGCATGCCACAACACTGAGAGGGATGCAGGAATGTCTAGCAAGTAGTGGCTGTGCAGTACCCATGTCAGCAATTGCCTGGACTGTGCAAACATGTGGCCCATGGGTTAGGGAAATCAGGTGTGACAGTTGTACCACAGGAAACATCAGCCAGGCCTCTCTATTGGTAGCGTATGCATAAAAGAAGAGGTCCCCAAAAGTCATGCGTTGCAATGTGTACTGGTGTACCAGGACTACACTGGAAACCTACAGACAGTATCATGTGTGATACATGTGCTGCACAAGCAACACTTCACCCCACCTCAGGCCCACAATCCCCATCTGTACCGTGCCAGTGTATACCTGTATGTTTGCCATTTATAAGCTGGGACTAGGCTGTTACATGTGGTGTTCAGTGTTTGGGACACTGCAAACTGACGCACATGTGTAGGACATAGTTGTCAAGCATCTGCAAAAAGGCTGAAGGTGGGGAGGGGGTGTCATCATGACACAATAGTGCACTGCAGATGGAAAGCAAAGGATGCTATGAATGGCTATATCTGCACACAGTCAGGGTCAGGAACTGTGGCAGACATAACCCTGACTCCACTGCAATAGTGATGGCAGTGTGTGAACTCCAAGGGATGTGCACATGAGTTGACCTTGCAATCATGCAGAGTTGGGGAACATGTGTAGGGCAGACTGACCATATACTGGCAAATGCAGATGACCCATGCTAATATACCCCTGCTAGGAATAGTGACTACTGTAGTATACATAACAGTAGGTGCAACAAGCCATCATGATAAGGGCATGCACACACATGCACACACAAAGTGTATGCATCTCAATCAGCATTAGCACAACTAACATTTGTTTGACACTGCATTTGATTGTACAGGACATATGTCACATATCAGTCTCATATAATGTTAACATATGCAGTAATGTGGTCCATTGGCATATCAAGGAAGAGGGTGTCATATCAATAAGGGTGTGTACACTCCCCATAGCCACAGTAAGGTTTGATGGTTGTCAGTGTAATTGTAACGTATTGGTCATACATGCACCGCTGATGATGACATCTGTAAATCAGACATCAGGCATTCACAAATGACATCTGTTCACATATCCTCCCAGGTATGTATTGGACAAACACATAGGGGCTGTGAGCAGCAGAGCAGACATAACTGACACAGTAATACACATTCAGCAATGGTGTGTACACCTGTGAGGTATGGTGCACAGTACATGGTAGGGTGCTGAACAAGTGCACAGCAATACTGTCTACATGGGTGCCCTGTTTTCCAGGGGAAGGGGCATCACCTACTAACATAGCCAATGCACCACACACATGTATACTGTTGCTAGCATGGATTAACTATAGCTGCACTGCATGCTGTTGAGTACCATACGTTATGCATGTTGACACATGGGTAATGGGAGGTCTGTGTGTAATATATTCATGCAACCTCACCTGTAAGTGTGTGTGGGGGTGAGGGGTGTGAGTTGGGGGGTTATTCTGTCTGTAAGTGCAATCTGCTGGAGTGGAGGGGGGTTGATGCATGTAGGATGTCTGTTTGTGTGTGTGTGTGTGTGTGTGTGTGTGTGTGTGTGTGTGTGTGTGTGTGTGTGTGTGTGTGTGTGTCCATTCATGCACATGTGTGAATGTGGGCTTGTTCACATGTCTCGACTTCCCTTTGGAATCGTTCAGTACATGAACATGAACTGACACTTGAGATACAAGGAATACTTTTCTGATATGTAATCTCAGGACAGCTGAAAGTACAATAAGGTCTGTAGCATGGAACATGCATTGGGAGGGAAACTAGACACCAGGTATACTGTTAAAACTGCAATCAGCAAAAAGGTGAAAGAATACCCACGTATGCAGCACTACAGATGCATTTGGAAATTACTAGACAACACCAGTGAGTGTATACAAATATCCACATAATAAGTTAATAGAGCAACATATCTTGCACCTGCTGAGCAATAGTTATGTATGACACTCCAGTGCATGACATTATTGAGTGACTTTAGTAGCCCCTAACATATGGGGGCCATGCTCATGATGTCTGGACAATCCCAGGGTGAGCACTGTATGACAGCATTGAGTCTTTGTAAAACTGACTCCAATCAAGTCAAACAGGTAATGGAGTAATAGGTCATGTTTTGTGGTCACTTGTATGGGCAATTAGAAAAAATGATACATTAATGATTGATAGTAATGAGTGTAAATTTCCAAGTGTGATGCAGGATGGGGAACTTAAGAGAAGAAACTTGGGACAGTCTGTAAACTCAGGGATAGGTAGGAATTATGGTGGAATGTCAGGGTGTGTGTGTGCGTGTGTGTTTGGTTGCAGTGCACAGGACCATGTGGTATCTATGGCTGCTATGTCTGGACACAGCAGCCATAGCCAGATGTCTGGCAGGGTACCACATAGGCAGATGTACATGGGTGCTCATGGGACAGCCACTGGTCATCATGCCCCCTGGCAGAAGTGCCACATCTGGTACCACCAGATGCATGTTTCAGGCTGTCATGGAGGTGCAGACACATATGGAATGGTACACCAGACAGGGTCTGAGGCTGCAGAGGGCTGCTTTTTTAGCTGTAAGTGACAACATCCGTGATTTTGCAGGTGCCCTCTGTTATTATACAGAGGTCATGGATAGAAGGTGGGGTGAGATGGTGGGCCTCCTCGACCATGGATTGTTCGTGCTAGAGCATGTGGTGGGAGTGGTGCGACAGCCACATGGAAGTAGGTCAGCAACACCATCTGGAGGTCGACATGGACATGCAAGGACACCAAACCACTCCCTTAGTGGCAGTACCAGATCCAGCACTGCAGGGGGGTGCTGTCCACACCACAGCAGGCCATGTGCATGTGGCCCTGGCTAGTCTTAAGAGGGACCTGGTTCCATCGGACATATGTCATCATCAGGGGAGAGAAGCATATTGAGGTTTGTACCTGGATGTGCCCATGGAACCCCTGGCAGACACAGTTTTCATGTCCATGGCCAGAGGCGGTGAACTGCATACCCTGGCAGGTATGGCCTGCAGCTATCCAACAAACACCTGTATAGGGCAGCCACATGACAGAACTGTGTGCATGCATACCCACACACAATACAAACACACCTAGGGCAACCCCATACCTACACACACTACATCACCATGGCCATATCAGTAATTAAAACCCCTCACTCACACACATGGTGTCAAATGTATGGCCCAGCCTAGTTCTCTGGCAAACCAAAAACACACCCTGTGCATATGATGATACGTGTGCCACATCCCTGTCATCCATAACATTGATGCAGGGACAGGCTAATATGATTCTGATACACATTGTGACTGTACTACAGTGTACCAATGTACTGTTGTGTAACATGTTGTCAGCAGTAATGTTTAATGCTTACATGTCAGGTAGTGTAGCTGTCCAGCCATGATGCATTATAGCTGTTAGTAACACTGAGTGATTGTGGTCTCCATAATATTATCCATTTGTGTTGTAGGTGTCCATGTGTCAGCAGGAGGATGGTCTGCTGTCATATCTCACAAAGGATATGGTACTATGGTGACACCATGGCTGTGCCATAATCTTTGTACAGTTGAACACATGTCACAGGTCTGTATAACTGTTACTGCCTGTACCACATGGCCAATAGTTCAGGGGGTGGTGTATACAGGTAAATGCATGGTGGCTGCAGTTAGCAGCCCTTTTACAGTGGACAATGGTAGTTGTACTGAGTGGTACACACCACATGTTTGTGTAAAACACACACAGAAGCATAGGTGTTGAGGCACTACACAGAGAATACTGTACACATGGATGTATGTACCTGTGCAGGGAATCCATCATAGCCTATGTAATTCCACCAAGCCAGACTACACAGAACAACACATTGTGGAAAAAGCAGTTCACTAGTTTGAGGTCATTGACGATGGTACTGGCAGGGTATATGTCCCCATCCCCAATGTAGTGAAATCCTCAACACGGTAAACATATGTGTGCTGATGTGGGTGGCACACCCCCTACCCTTTGGAAGGTGAGAGGTGCTGTAGAACCACAGATAGTGTGATAGAAAAATACATAACTTGTTAACATGAACTGTACAGTAAATCAAAGTAAGGCAAAAATGAGGTGATTAAAACCAAACAAGTAAGCAGAGAAATACCTTGCAAAGTGAAACAATAAAGCCTTGGAGGGAATCAATGCAGCAAAACACTTTTATTGAAGTATAAAAAACATCATTAACGTAGTTAAAAATCCATTTTTGTTTCAACAACTTCGTCAGATGTGGGCTGAAGCATAACTCATCATGTTAAAAACTCAAAAATAAATGACATCATAAATTAATTATCCAATGAAGACCCTTTAAAATTCAGTCAAATGTTTTCCATCAGTCCTTTTGTAACACAGAATCAAAACCTGACACAACCTAGAGATACTACACCTGGAGGGCTTTCAGCTGCAAACTTTCTGTGTTACAAAAGGACTGATGGAAAACATTTGACTGAAATTTAATGGATCTTCATTCGATAATTAATTTATGATGTCATTTATTTTTGAGTATTTAACATGATGAGTTATGCGTCAGCCCACATCTAACAAAGTTGTTGAAATGAAAATGGATTTTTAACTATGTTAATGGTATTTTTTATACTTGAATAAAAGTGTTTTGCTGCATTAATTCCCTCCGAGGCTTTATTGTTTCACTTTGCAAGGTAATGAACTGTACAGTGTTAAGGCCAGCTACATGGGGGGATACACTCAGCAGTAACCACAATGATGTTGGCTGTGTCCACAACAGCCACACCCAGCTATATATATATATATATATATATATATATATATATATATGGGTCCCGTTTAGTTGACCGAACCGACGATTCCCCGACACGCAGAAGATGAAGACCAAACGACCGACAGGTAAGTTTACCGAAAGGGTGATTTGCCGACAGCGGAAAGACCGACAAGGGTAATGTGTGAGCGCGACTCGGTAAGTGTGCAACAGTGACGGAGTTAGGAGCGGCCAGGTAAGTGTGCGATATTGTGGGATTTTGGGTTAGGGTGTGGGAAAGGTGACTGTGTGTTAGTGTCGGAGTTAGGGTTCGGGTAAGGTAAGTGTGTGATAGTGAGGGACTGTAGTTTAGGGATGGGTTAAGTGAGTTAGGTTTAGAGCGGGTGGGGTGAGTGTGCGATAGTGACGGGCTTTATGTTTTTGGGTGGGTTAAGTGAATTAGGGTTAGGGTGCAGGTAGGTGAAGTGTGCGATAGTGACAGTCTTTAGGTGTAGGGGTGGGTTAAGTGAGTTAGGGTTAGGGTGCAGGTAGGGTGAGTGTGCGATAGTGTCGGACCTTGGGGTTAGGGGTGGGTTAAGTGAGTTAGGGTTAGGGTGCAGGTAGGGTGAGTGTGTGATAGTGTTGGACCATGGGGTTAGGGGTGGGTTAAGTGAGTTAGGGTTAGGGTGCAGGTAGGGTGAGTGCGCGATAGTGTCGGACCTTAGGGTTAGGGTTTGGGTTAGGGCTAGTGGCTATGCTATGTAGTGTAATGTGTTGTTTATGTTCGGTGTGTCGGTGTAATGGTGTTCGGTGTTTTGCTTTGTCGGTTTTGTGTGTTGTCGGTTATCTGGTCTCGGTGGTTTGTGTGTCGGTGAATTGGCATGTCGGTATTTTAAACTAGACCCATATATATATATATATATATATATATATATATATATATATATATATATACCAATCCCAGTATCGTTGCACACCTATACAGTGAGGAAGTGGCCATTTACACAGCTAACAGTAGTTGTGATGGAATGTATGTCCACAGGATGATACCTGTGACATGTTAGCATATGCCACTCAGTTCTTGGACAGATGACCCCCTGGGACATGTATATTCTGCAACCTAAAGTAGATCACTCCACATACACACACACTCTAACATGGCAACACTGGGACTAGACCCCTACCTAGGTATGTAGTGCTACTGATGTGTGTGGCTTTAATTGCACACACCACACTTTTAGGATGAGGTGTGTTCCAGGTTACATGTTACATGCAGAACATCCCCAGGCATGTACAGTATGTTAATGCTGAATGTAATGGTTGTATATAGACAATACATAGTGTGACATACCATCATATACACATTGTCAAACACATAACAGTCAGACAGACATCTGAGAGACCTGGGCCTATCAGTGCTAACTACCTTGTCAGTGTGTCCAATGTGTTACAGGTAGGTTGCATACAGCACATGCATAACTGGGCTGGATAGTGTTATCAGTTACCTGTATGGTTGATGGTGATAGTGGTTGTCATGCAGTGGTACATGGGACATGTACCACTGCATGACAACCACTATCACCATCAACCATACAGGTAACTGTATGGTTGATGGTGATAGTGGTTGTCATGCAGTGGTACATATATGGTTGATGGTGATAGTGGTTGTCATGCAGTGGTACATGGGACATGTGCCGGGGAACCATGGTGTAATGACAGTGTACCCAGCACCCAGACCCCACTGTGGATATTGTACGCACTAGAACCCATGATGGCACTCTGACATACCCACCATCACACATTGACCAGGACTGTAATACAACCCCTTGTCCATCCCAGGAGTGCTACTACAGGGATATGCATCTAATGCACATGCCACAGGTATAGTAGGGTGATGCATTGTCATGCCTATCCTATGGGCAACACCATCACAATCCCTAATACTGTGTGGCAATGTGTATTGTAATAGGAATATGTGGCCTCGGAATGCTGTACGCTACATATATACACACATGCACTCATACACACTCTTGCCAGAACTCAGTGGGTATCCCATGCCTAGCAACCCATTTGTACAACAGTGTTGTGCTGGTACTGCAAGGCCCAGGTAGCCCTTAGGGAGAGGAGCGTAACAAGGTACATGTAATGTCCGGTACAGCAGCAGCCACATCTAACTATGGCAATGGCTGGTGTGGTGGGTGTAAAAGGCCTCAGTGTATTCCCAACTACAGGTCTACTAACATACAGACACAGATATTCTCAGTCATGCACATGTACACATTTTTCAGTACTGGGGTGCATTGGTGCAGGTGTTCATAGGTGTGTACCTGGCTATTTTCCATAGAGAGATGGGAAGTGGATGGGATGCGTGTACAGTGCTATCATGCCACCTGCCATGTACCAGCAGGCCATCTATTTACAGACACCACTATGATGACCCTCAGGGTGAGAGTGACATGCATCAGCCAATCCTCTGAGTGCCTCCTGCAGAGGGTCGGTGAGGTTCTCGAGTTGACATGTATACAGCATGTATTACATAACATGGTTAGTGTCTGTCTTGGAGACCTGTACCCAAGCATATTCTGTTGAATGTGGTAGTATAGTGGAGGTATACATAGCATGTGGTGTGTACAGGGTGTTGCATCTTACCCATGCCATTTATAACACAGCTGGGCAGACATGTCAGAGTCAGTTAAGCATAGATTGTCTGTATGCATCCAAGATGGATACCTGACATCTGCACATCTTTACATGGACTGACAGACATCAGCTAGCCAACTAGCTATGCAGTAGGATGAATATGTTGACATATACACTTCTGACACCAATAGGTATGCCATTACTACATGATGGCAGCCCTCACTGACATGTGCTATACAGACACTAGTCTACAGTTATTTTCCACATGTCAGATCATTATTCAGTAGGAAATATATAATGTCACACAGCTCACACACCAGGAACATGACAGTGAGGACACAGAGTCCATCTATGCATGCAGGGGTGCTTGTTTCCAGTATTACAATTAGCAATCTACTCTTGCTTGGGAAAGCACTGTCAACAGTAGTTTCGTAATAATACACTACATGTCAGTGTGATGGCATATAACCTGGGATACTACCCTTGTATGTAACACATTCATATGGATAAGAGTGTTGTACAAGCCATATATACTCAAGTGTGCCAGACAGGAGGCTCACACACCTTGCTATTGTAAGGACAGCACATAGACGCATGTTATGTACATGGCATTACATACACTTATTACAGATGTCATTACCCTTGTATGTTATCAGACTGAAATGTGAGCACTGGTTACCAGGCCTGAGCCATGCTTAGTAGGTGTCAGCATTGCTGCAATATAACAGCTAAGCAAATTGTGCACTGCTAAGAGAAGCCTACACGGTGTAAGCGCCCATACATTTGACCGTATCTTAGCACTACTTAGCTTAGCGCAAACCCACGCAAATGCATCATCTGTGAAGGTATACACAACAGTAGTGTTTACACCTAACAAGGATATGGATATATACATATACATATGTAGATATATGTCTACATGTACATACACATATATATTCATATATATATATGTATTTATACACATCATATATATGGCGATATATAGATCTGTGTGTGTACGTATATTATATATATATATATATATATATATATATATATATATATATATATATATATATATATGTATCTGTGTGTGTGTGTGTGTGTGTGTGTGTATATGTATAGGTTCATAGGATCATAGGTTCATAGGTTGGTACTAGGCTATCAGCCCTAGGGCCTATACAAGCCTAGCCATAACAATTCCCTGGCTATTTCTTCCCACACTATTTACTTCCCTGGACCCCTGTCTAGCAGGGTGACTGACGTGATCCCCGGGGTGAATTTCCTTTCTCCCATCCAATCATCAAGGTTCCTTCTGAAGATGACCAAAGAGGCACTCTGCTTGACATGTATGGGCAATCTATTCTAGAGTCTGGGGAGTCTCTGGGTCAGCAACCTATCCCTCCAGCATGTTTTGTTTATTGTGATGACAAGGTTTAGATCCCTGGAGCATGTGGCTCTGAGGGATTGGGATTTCTTTAAGTGTAGCATGTCCAACAGCTCTGGGTTTGACATGGCCTTGTATGTTAAGCAAAGATCGCCTCTGAGTAGACGATATGCGAAAGAGTATAGCTGGAGTTTTTTAAGGTGGTCAGTGTAGGGCATCTGCTTTAGGCCTGTGATTCTTTTAGTGAGGTATTTCTGTGGCTTTTCCAGTTGTTGCAGATGTCTTGAGAGGTACATACCAAACGGGGCATTGTATTCTATAATGGGTCTAATGAGGGATGAGTACAGTGGGGCAATGACCTCCTTTTTTCTGGATGAAAAGCCCTTAGCGATGAGGTGTGCCACATAGAAGGATTTCCTGACTGTTGTGGCAATGTGGTTATCAAAGGTGAGACCTCTGTCCATCTGTGTCTTTAAGTCTCTTATCACACTTTTGGTGTTTAGTGTACTGCCACCTATATGGTAATTCACAGATACATGTTTTTTCCCAAAGGGGATAACTATACATTTCTTGGCATTGAGCTTGAGCCCATGGCTCTGGCACCAAGCATCTGTTTCTGTAAGGCCCTTTTATAGAGTATTCACATCATTTGGGGATTCAATAATGGCTCCCAGTTTGCAGTCATCTCCGAACTTTGTTATCCAGAGTCCCTTAGTGTTGGCCTGTACTTCAGAGAAGTAGATGCCAAACAAGAGCGGTCTCAGGACTGAACCCTGAGGTACTCCACTTGTCACTTGTCTGCAGCTGGATTTGGAGTCGGAGTAATATATATATATATATATATATATATATATATATATATATATATATATATATATATTATGTCAGTATATATGTAGATATCTATAACTATATGTGCATATATATCTATATATCTGTATATATGTAGACATATATATAGATGCATATATGTATATATATATATATATATATATATATATATGTGTGTGTGTGTGTGTGTGTGTGTGTATATATATATCTATATATATATATATATATATATATATATATCTATATATATATATATATATATATATATATATATATATATATATATATATAGATAGATATATGTGTGTGTGTGTATATCTATATATATATGTTGTTGTCTTTCGGCTTTTCCTGGTTAGGGGTTGCCACAGCTGAACTCCTATCTGCTAATGATTGGCAGTAGATTTTCACGAATGCCGAGGTGCCAGCTCGACGTTCAATCTTCAAAGAAGGCACACCCATTTACGCATGTCTTTCGAATGCCCAACAAACCGCGGGGAGGACATGCAGACTCCACACAGAAGGCACTCCCTGCACTCCAGCCAAGAATCGAACGGGAGAACCTCTTGCTGTGAGGCAACAATGCTACCGCTGCACTACCATGGAAGTCTATATCTATATATATATATAAATATGTGCATATCTATATCCATATATGTATGTAGATATGTATATATGTATATATCTATATAGATATGTGTTGATATATATATATATATATATATATATATATAATATATATATATATATATATATATAGATATAGATATAGATATATATATATATATATATATATATATATATATATAGATATAGATATAGATATAGATATAGATATAGATATAGATAGATATATGTCTATATGTTTACCATATGTCCAGAACATGGAGTGGAGTCATACCGCAGCACCAATAGTCTCAACCTCTTATTGCAAGGGGATGTCATGTATGTATTGCAGGTATATATGCAGACTGTTGCTACTGTAACAGGGGTTGTCTTAACAGACATGTTGTGTGTGGAAGGTCACATCTGCTATTGATATGTACTCCATCAGTGACTGACAGACATCCTAAGCTCATCATACTACAGAACTAATGATATCACAATAATGATCCTGTGGACTACAGCAGAGATATGACCAATATATGTGGTCAGTCTGGCACACTCTAGTCAATCCAGAGGTATACACAGATCCCCTTACTGCGAGACATGTGGATCAAGCCTGACAATGTGGATGTTAACAGCCATGTACATGGGTATATCATGTAAATACTGGACTACATATGCCCACACAGTTTATGCATTCACACACTCCTGTCACATAATAACTGGTGGTGCAGAGGTCACATGGCCACATACTACCCAGTAGTTAGTGACATACATCTGTACAGCATTCCACTGCTCTGTCAGAAATACACAACAGTTATGGTGGCCCACCAGCAGTACATCTGACAAATATCTGTTCATAACATCACACTGGGTAATTACACTAAGCTGCTAGGCATGTAACAAAGCACTGTGCAAACTACAGGCAGACTACCACAACACTTGCCTACATTTATTATGGGGGGATACACATGTACCTGCAAATATAGCAGGCTCTACAGGCATGTCACAGCACAGAGTACCAGTCACCTGTCTGAAAGTACATACCCACAACCAGTGTGAACACAGCCACAGCCACATATTGTAAGCAAGCTTAATATTACACTATATGGACTGTCTGATCAATACCATCCTCATATGTGACACTCACACACTAATCCTACATATACTGGGCCACAACTCTGTGTGGCCCAATGCCTGTCTGTGGTATGGGACACGTGTGTGTTTGGCCCTACAAATATGTGAGTCGATAGGGTACCATAGACTGGAGCAGCATGTAACATCAGATAGAACAGGACCAAGAATAATGACATCTACCACAGTCTGTACACAGGCCAAGGTACGTATTTGCAATACACATACTGTCAACAATCACCATAAGTACACAGACCCCACTACTGTGCACACAACCACAGAATTCCCATGTTATGTCCTCAAATATAACCCCTACTATACATAACATGTCTAGCAGTGTGATATCTCACTGGCTTATCAGGTATGATGTCAATAAGTAATGGTGTACAGAACATATGCACCTCTTACTGCATGACATATGTACAAATGTTGACATATTTGTGGCTGGAGGCACAAGCACAGTGGGCCAAAATTGGCATGTTGCTGTGATACCCTCATACATTTACTGTTGTAATAGGGTTTTTTGTGACATATCTCCTATGAGGGATATGAAGTCAGTAACTCTCATGGCTGTCATCATGTACTGACTGCAATTCTCATACTATGCTTCTGCAGTTCTGAGACAGGTGATCTGTGAGTAACACAAGAAACATAAGACTCCAAACACTGGCCAGTCTGCAGATAATCCTACAGGTGGGAGTTTCCTCAAACACATAACACTGTCATGACAGGTATTAAATTATGTAGACCAGCCATATCCACACAAACCCTGTTAAACCAACATTACTCCAAATGCAGACGAGCAACACTTACATTCTGTAATCATGTCTAGAACATCCCCCTCCTGTTTGTTGGCCTGTCTCCACAGTGTATGTTGTTAAAGGTATATCCCACTACCATCTGTTATGCTGTTTGCCAAACACCGATATGAAGTCCTGCTCAAAGTGAATGAAAAGGACCAACACCCACATGATGTTCCTACTTATAGGAGTGTGTTTCCATGCAATTGGCTACGGGAATGTTACCACAGCTCTTCCACATGCAGTCAGCTAGTGGGGGACTGCAATTAGTGCAGAGCCATCAGCTGATCATGAGCATCACTTACAAAGCGCAAGCTGCTGCCTAAGCAAAGCAGGTGTACTTCTCCACATCCACCAGAGAGGGAGTGAAAGAGACAGACAGAGACAAAGTAAGACAGGGAGGGGGTGGGAGAGTAAAACCTAAGCATGTTTGTGCCACACACTTATCAGTATGGGGTTTTAAACCCCTGGCTGACTATGTATTGCTATCACATGTCTATGCAGTTATTGCATGTGCCACAGAGCTTACATGTTGGGAAGCTGTCCAAAGGTATATTCGATGGTGAGTGACATCTGCAACAGTGATAAAGGAGTGATAAGGTAGGTGTAGTACATGTGCCTGTCCACATGAACAGGTGTCAAAGTCGACACAGCCACACTCTCTCAGGGACTCACACACATTTTCACAGTTGACAGGGTCAGGATTAAACTTCCTAACTAGCTAGTTTGCCATAATACAGTAATATGCAGGTATCACATGCACTACAGGGGTTATCAGGATGATATATGGGCAAAGGGTATGTCAAGGTGTCTGACATCAGAAGGCATGCTTCAGTAGGCCAATGAGAGGTGTAGTGAGTGTGAATGGCATCCAAATCCTTATACTCCACACACACGCACACACACACGCACACACGCACACACGCACACACGCACACACACACACACACACACACACACACACACACACACACACACACACACACACACACACACACACACACACACACAAAAAAAAACACAGGTTTGCCAGTACTGATATGCATGGGTGCATTGCTTCACAGGTGTGTAATGGTTGACTGTGCCAGAAGGCTCTACAAGGCCAGGTAAAGGGTATACTTTGGCATAAGGCCACATGACAATGGTCTGCAGTGTGGCTCAGGGGTGTAGTGTCTGGATTTGCCCACACAGGTGAGTATTGTATTCACCATCCTGTCATCTGGGTTACTATTGTGGGTGGCCAGTGCTGTGCAATGCTTGCCATGTATGTGTTCTATATACCATGATATGGATGGTGTCTGAGATGTACACACGTCCCACATGCATGTTCTGTGACATGTGGAAGTGTACCTGGGGTGTCTGGGGCATGTGGTGTAGACAGATTGTTATCATCAGATGTGCCATTCCTGACCTCATGTGGTGAGACCTGGCAATGGACACAAGGTTGACCCTGCACCTACATTGACAGCATGATACAGGTATTCACTGGTGTCAGTGGCATCTGTCCATACAGGGCATGTGTATAAGGCATGGTATGTCCTTTGTGGGTTACATTTGCTGGCTCTACATTTGTTGCAGGTGTCCAGTGGGGAACATAGTGAAGGAGCACTGTATGCAATGATTTGCCTATTGTAGGGATGGGACAGAGTGCCATGTCCTCTGTATTCCACTGCAATCACACCATGGTTATTATCTGTGGGCAATATGCAGGGAACTACCAACATATTGCTTGTTGCCTAGCTGAGTGTGTTTGTGTATGAGACATCAGTGGAGAGTGTTCTCTGGGTAATACAAGAGTTGCCTATATTGTTTGCCAAGCCATGATGTCACATGTAGGAGTATGGATTGTCTACCTCATCCTCTCTGCTGTTTTGCATCTGTTATCCTTGTAAGGTGGACATTGTAACATATAACAGGCCCACCATATAAGAAATTTGCAAAACTCACTCCACAATGAGTCCTGTTGTTACACACTCACAGCTACCTCCACACAGGATACATATGACTAACATGCACACACCAAGTCTCACAGTTGCCATGTGTAGGATAAGAACTCCAACCTAACTAGTACATAACACTACAGCATTGCGCAGTTATAGCACACACCACATAGATTATTGGGCTACTATTTCCCCAAAGGTGGATTTCAAAGGGAATGACATCAGCAGGCTTGCCAAAGTAGGGCAATGGAAGTTCTAGTGACTGTGAATGATCTCAAAAGCATTGATCCCTACACAGACAAACAAACACACAAACCTTTACACTTACAGTGTCTGGGATTAGAACTCCTACCTAACTAGTACATCACACTACAGCATTACGCTGTCATAGCACATGCCACAGAGATTGCTGGGCTAGTCCTTCCCCATAGGTGTATTTCAAAGTGAATGACATCAGTGGGCTTGCCAAAGTCGGGCAACGGAAGTTGTAGTGACTGTGAATGGTCTCAAAAGCTTTTATCCCTACACAGGAAAACAAACACATACACCTTTACATTTGCCATGTCTGGGATTAGAACTCTTATCTAATTAGTACATTACACTACAGCATTACACAGTTATAGCACACACCATGGAGCTTTCTGGGCTACTTCTTCCCCAAAGGTGTATTTCAAATTGAATGACATCAGCAACCTTGCCAAGGTTGGGGAATGGAAAGTGTAGTTCTTAGGTTGGTACTGGACTATTGGCCCTAGGGCCTATACAAGCCTAGACATGACAATTCCCTGGCTATGTCTTCCCACAATATTTATTTCCCTGGACCTCTGTCTAGCAGGGTGGCTGACATGATCCCTGGGGTCAATTTCCTATCTCCCATCCAATCACCCAGGTTCCTTTTGAAAAGAGCCAAAGAGGCACTCTGCTTGACATGTATGGGCAGTCTATTCCAGAGTCTGGGGAGACTCTGGGTCAGGAACACATCCCTCTAGCATGTATTGTTCATTGTGATAACAGGATTTGGATCCCTGGAGCATTTGGCTGTAAGGGCTTTGGATTCTTTAAGTGTAGCATGTCGAACAGCTATGAGTTTGACATGCATGGTATGTTAAGCAGAGATTGCCTCTGAGAGCACAATATGTGACAGAGTATAGCTGGATGATTTTCAGACAGTCGGCATAGGGCATCTGGTTTAGGGGTGTTATTCTTTTAGTGAGGTATGTCTGCAGCCTTTCTAGTTGTTGCAGATGTCTTGTGAGGTACATATGTAATGGGCTATTGTAGTCTGTACTGGATCTACTGAGAGATGACTAAGTGGGACAATGGCTTCCTTTTCCTGGATATAAAGGCCTTAGTGGTGAGGTGTGCCACATAGGTGGATTTCCTGACTGTTGCGGCAATGTGGTTATCAAAGGTGAGACCACTGTCCACCTGTGCCCCTAAGTCTGTTATCACACTTTAGGTGTTTAGTGTACTGCCACCTATGTGATACTTCACAGGTACATGTCCCTTCCCAAAGGGAATAACTATAAATTTCTTGGCATTTATCTTGAGGCCATGGCTCAGGCACCAAGCATATCTTTCTGTAAGGCTCTTCTGTAGAATATCCACATCATGTGGGGATTCAATATTGGTTCCAGTGTTCAGTCATCTGCAACCTTTGTTTGCCAGAGTCCCTTACTGCAGGACTGTACTTCAAAGCAGTAGATGCAAAACAAGGGCGGTGCCAGGATGGAACCCTAAGGTACTCCAACTGTCACTTGTCTGGGGCTGGGTATGGTGTCACCTGCATTTACAGTGTGGGTTCTGTCAATACAGCAGTTGGCAGCCCACTGGGTGACATAGGGATTAATGGCTATCTTGATACATTTATCTGTGATTCCAGACTGGGGGATGGTGTCAAAGGCCTTGGCGAAGTCCAGATAGGCTGTGTAAACCACCTTACCCTCATCTACAGCTCTGGAGACAGACTCGCAGTTGTCAATTAGGTTGAGGTGACATGATCTGCCCTTCACATGCCCAACCTGGTTGGAGTCCAGTGTTTTCAGGTTGCCAATGTCTTTGTTTTAATTTCCATGATAATACATTCCATGGCCTTGCAGATTAGGCATGTCATACTGCTGGGGCTGTAGTTCTCAGGATCCAAGGTGGATCCCCCTTGTGGACTGGGATAACTGTAGTTGTGCAGCACACAGTGGGCACGAAGCCTGAGGTGTGGCTATGATTAGACACGACACATAGGTGAGGTGCCAGTTCATTTTGAAGCTCATGTAGTACACAGCCCAGGATGTTGACCGGTCCCATGGCTGTTGTTGTCTTAACTCTGGAGAGTGTGGTTTTTACCTATGTGGCCATTATTACCAGAATCTGGCAATCTTTCTGTGTTGAGATGGGCCCTTTGGGAGGTTGGAGGGGGGTGCAGTTGGCACTGAATTGATCTGCCAGGATATTGGAAATATCCTTGGGAGCAGTATATTTAATACCATCCTGTTGTAGCTCAGAGCAGATCTGAGCATTGCCATTTAGATTCCTCACATAGCTATGGGACGGCTTGCAGTTGTCTTTGGCATCTTTGGCTATATTATGTTTGTAACTAGCTTTAGTGGATGTTATGAGGGATCTCTGCTTCTTACTGTGGCTGGTAAGGGAGCATTTTGCATCCTGGAAATTCCCCCATTTTTGCAACAGTTTCCTCCTTTTCTTGTACAGTATGTTTATGGCAGAGGCCCACCACATTGGCTTGCTTTTCTTAGTTTGGAGCATCTTGGTTCTATATTGGATGGCACGATTCATGCATGAGTGGATGTGCTCATACAGTGCCTTCATGCAGGACTCAGCATTCATCCTTTCAGTTCCCATTTGCATGGGTGTCATGACGTTATTCACATCTAACATGTGTAGCATGTTGGCTTTGGAGAAAGCCAACCCACTGGGGTGTGGGGAGGGATGTTAATGTTAAGGGTGATTAGCTCATGGGCAGACCTGACCATCAATGGGGTGACCATAGGTGTGGAGCATTGATTTTCCATGTTGGTAATGACCAGGTCTAGGATATTTGAGCCCCTGGTAGGACTATGAGTTACTTGATCCAGGGCATTGAGAATTATAACTTCCAAGAACAGTTGGGCACATGTGTTGGTAACAAGTATTTTTCCCAGTTAATGGCAGGTTAGTGTAAGTCATCCATGATTAGGGTGTTTGCTTGTATCATAATATTTCCCAGTATGTTTGAAAATCTGTAGTGGGACTCATGGGGCATGGTGGGGATCTGTAGCAAGCTATACAATTTGGATTGCAGTCTGACCTACTGTTAGTTGCACCAGGAGTATTTCAGACACATCCTGTTGCACAAGTAGCCTGGTGGTGTAAATATCCTTGGTGAATACGGTCACTCCTCCACCATTATTGTTTTGGTCCTAGTTTGGTGGCCAACAGGTGTGGTGACAGCTGTACCTGGTATTGGCAGGAGTGCTCTCTGGAGCCTTGGATCAGGTCTCTGTTACTGCACAGTTATTGATGTTCTCCATGTTTAGGTATGCCTAGTGACTGTGAATGGCAACAAAAACATTGATCCATACACACACACACACACACACACACACACACACACACACACACACACACACACACACACACACACACACACACACACACTTTCCATGTCTGGGAATAGAATAGAACTTCTACCTCACTAGTATATCACACTACAGCATTACACAGTTATATCATGCTCCATGGAGATTATCGGGCTACTCATTCTCCAAAGGTGTATTTCAAAGTGAATGACATCATCAGGCTTGCCAAAGTAGGGCAATGGAGGTTGTAGTGACTGTGAATGGCCTCAAAAGCATTGATCCCAGTGATGGCCGTGCCCTGGCACAGCAATCAAGGAGCCTCAATCCTCACCACTAACACCAGGGAGGGCATCTCATATAAGAGGAAAGGATAACAAATACACACAGTAAAGTATAATTTTCCTTAAGTGCACACAGCGATCACTCTTATGACAGATCACAACCCTCTAACATGGTTAAACAGAACCAGTCAGCAAAATGCCAAATTGCTAAGATTGAGCCTGAGGTTGCAAGCATATGATATGTCAGTGCAGCACCACAGTGGGATTAGCAATGCCAATGCAGATGGGCTCTCAAGACAGGGAATGGGGTGATGTACACCCAGATAGACCTAACCCTCTCAAGCGGCATTTCTCAAGGGGCACTTAAAAAACTAGCTTGAGTTCTCTGGGGGGGGGGGATGTGAAGACTGGTAGAGAAGGGGTGAAGGCTGCCAGCCAACACCAGGGAGGGCGTCTCATAAGAGAGGAAAGGATAACAAAATACACACAGTAAAGTACTTTTTCCCATAAGTGCACACAGAAATCACAGTCAGTTTGGGGCTGGTTGCTCCCTAGATCCCCAATAAGACTCACCACTGGCACAGATATAGGGTCCAGATCTCAGCCTAGCTGGCAAGCTAACCTCCAGTGCCCTCTCTGTCCCAGCAGTGCTTTGTCTCCCTGCCCAGGTAGCTGACACACCACACACACTTTGAGATAAGTATGTATACAACTTCACAGACACTCCTGGGAAAGGCTGACACAGATTCTCCAGCTGTGCCCCTTTACCCAGACTATATGGTAGTAATTACTGCCACCACCAGCTATTAATTATCAGCTACCCAAAGGCCCTTAAAAGGGTGTCCAATTATTACTGTGCAATATTATTATCCAATTGGTAAGTGTGACTAATCAATCTAAGGCTTTTTAGAGTGGCCTTGTACAATAAACTCTATAAATATGCAATGTACTCTAGAGCTTAACATAACTCTACACAAACTAGCCACAGGTAAAAGGTTTTTAAAATATTTAATAATAAATAATTAAAAACACAAGAGAATATTACTACACCACAACGCTATCCAAGAGTTCAGAGATCACACATTAACTTAAAACAATACAGTAGGAAAGTTCTGATATAACAGAAAAACACTTAAGACTAATCTTTATAGTCCTAGCTATTTCTACAAGAAAACATACTTCTAAAGTAACTTACTTTCATAGAGCAAGGTAGTGCTGAGAGTTAGATATCAAGATAAAAATGCTTACAATCTCTCTCTCAGCAATAGTTTTTAACATCACTCAAACATTTCTGCTGGGCCCTCCCAAATTACATCATTTTGACACTTAGGTTTTCCCAGTATACATATTACATAATTTTAACACTTAGTCTGGAGTTTCCAGGCCAACAGGCTACATTATTTAACAATCTACCACCTGCTCAGGAAACTACAATAAAAGACATTTCACATGTAAACTCTAGTAATTATTCCTTAAGTTAAAACAATAGAAAGAATGTGTTCAGCTAGTCAATTTGGCACCACTATCTAGATCAAAGGGTATACAAGACATCATTTTCACTTCAAAAGAACAGATGTGAAATGCTTGGCTTAGTTTTTCTTACAGCAGATGGAAATGTTGCTCCAATCTTGAAGTTCACATTTTACAGTGTTTTCTTTCATTTAAGAAACAAACCTGTATTTTACACGTATATTTACAAATGATATAATTATGTATCAAATTCTATTTTACTACACTGGCAGCCGTCACTCCTTCTCTACCAGTCCTCACAATCCCCACACAAATAAACACACAAAGTTCTACAGTTTCCATGTCTGTGAATAGAACTCCTACCTAGCTAGTACATCATGCTATAGCATTACGCAGTTATAAGATGCACCACCAAAAATTACTGGGGTAGTCCTTCCCCAAAGGTGTATTTCAAAGTGAATGAAATCAGCAGCCCTGCCAAATAGGGCATTTGAAATTGTAGTGAGTGTGAATGACCTCAAAAGCATTGATTCCTACACAGACAAACACACACAGTTGCCATGTCTGGAATTGGAACTCCTACCTAACTAGTACATCACACTACAGCATTATGCAGTTATAGGACACACCACAGAGATTACTGGGCTACTGCTTCCCCAAAGGTGTATTTCAAGGTGAAGACAGCAGGCTTGCCATAGTAGGGCAGTGGGGAGTGCAGTGTATGTGCATGGGCCATAACCCATCCATCTAAAGGCAGAGACACAATACTCAGGCACACACAGGTTTATATTCCACAGGTACATGTATACAACTGCTAGATGACTACTGACTTGTACAGTCATGTTACACAGTTAGCACAAGCACCACAGACAGTATAGGGCTGAGGGATACCAGAGGCAAATGTCTACGATGATTGACATTTGCACATCATGTGGTTTTAGCCAATTGGATGTGTGCTGCGTGGGACAGGCCTCATGATGGGAGACTCTTTGTCACTGTCTGTCACTCATTTCCACACATCTATGTATGTGCAATTTTGGCCTATTATAGTGTGTTGTCCTTGGATATATGTGTGTATTCCTATCCAATGTGTGTGCAAACATGACTGGTGTGTACTGAGGAGTGTGTGCACCAACATCTGTGACTGCCAGATATGTATAGTCCACTGTTTTTGCCAGACATGGGTTTCGTTTCTCTAAGTGTGGGGCATGCCCAGCATGACCTTCTGTATTGAATGTTTGAATCCATTCCATGTTGTACTCCAGTACAGGCTTTTGTGTTCTACACCTACAGCTAGCAACCTGTTTATGTGGGATATCTGTAGATCAGTTGACAATATAGGGTCAAAATGGACAAGGGATAGTGGGTTACTGTAGGTAATTGTATCTGTGCTGCTTCTGCTACATGGTCTTGGTGTTAGCAGAGATATTCAGACATGTGTACTGTTTTACACTGTGATGTTTTATGTCATCAAGTACTGTCAGGTATACATATTTGCTTGCAGTGATGTCATGGGGAACACAGGGTGAATCCAGCTGTGTCCAATATTGTGGTCTGCAACCTACATATTCTTGCACAATCATGCCATTCTAGAGGGGAAGCTGCAGACACTTGCTGCTGGGTTTGTGTAAATTGTTCAGCACCTTGTTACAGTGGTGGCTGAGAACCCCATGCTTGTACATCCATCAACATGACAGTATGGCCATATCCTGCTGTGGCCATACCTCACAGCTGTACAGATTCACACAGGTTACCCAGAGGCAGGGATCATAATTCTGGACATTACTCCTTCACATTGTGGTTTACGAGCAGGTTTGTAGCCACCCATTCCTGTGTTTGCAGGCAGGGATAGTATGTGCACACAGCTGAGTTTTGAACTTCCCACACTTCATGCCACCCATGTTCCTACCCCCCCCCATTATTCTATCCTCTTTCAAACATTATGCAAACATTATCTGATAAGTTCCCTATAGTTATCACCTCATCCCATCAGTAATTTGGTGTTGGTCCACAGTTCATGCAGTAGTACATGATGGATATGTTACTGGGATTTGTCCACATGGCCTTGCATTTGGGTTCTGTGGACTGTGTTATGTTGTTATTTGGGAGTCCATGACATAACATACATTGGCAGTATGGGTGAGACACAGGCCTTTGGCAGAGGACTGTAGGCCATTTGGTAGTGATGCAGGCCAGCTGTAGCAAGCCATTGCATTGTGTCACTCCTACAGTCCCAGACTTCAATACACTATATTTCCCTGTGGTGACAGGATAAGTGTGCAAGGTGTTAATGCCAATACTTTCTGTCATTATTGATCCAGTGTTGTGAATGCTGGCAGGGTGCTATTTACAGCTAGGGACACACCTGCATGGGACACCTGTTCTGCATGCTACATTCTTTGACTATTGCCATACAGCGGTGGGGGTCATATTGTACTCATTCCCAACAGCAGGGATAAGACCAGAGAGGTACCGGTGGGTGATGGTGGGGTGAGCTGGGTGCATGTGTGCTATGGACACTACTTGCATCTGACTCACAAGTATGCATGGGGCATTCCACTTATGCTGGCTTGTGCAGGGACATCAGTTGTTTCTCAATGTTTCATACCTGTGACCTTTGTGGTCTGCCAGTGTTTGGCCAGATGACATCGGTATTCCCTACTACAAGCCCAACTAATGTGCTGCTAACCTGTATATACAATTGCAAATGTGTGTCCATTTGATAGTTACATATTATTACACTGTCTGTCAGGGGTACTTCCTCCTGTGTAATGCCTGTATGTCTGGGCCCACACTCATGCCATGTCCATCTTTCAGATGGTGACACATATTACTTCCAAACATTTACTATGGCTTACTGCTGGAATGTGTTTTGCTGGGAAGCATTGTTTTTGGCACTACAGTTGTGAGAACTTGGCCCTGTCATCTGCAGTACTGGCCAATGGCCACCAGGACAAACCTCACCATGCATACATACTGACCACTCTCACACAATATACAGCACACACCAACCTAACACACGCAGCCCTGCATATTGTGCACATGCTACAATCTGTCCTGCTACCTTGGCCAGCTCAGGTAATCTGTGCTCCACTGTTATTATACCTACAAATACATGTTACTACATTTCTACATATGATTTGGGGGGGCACACCTGCCACTTGTGCACATTTGCTATGACTGTACTGGTATTTCAGGTACTCCATTTCATTCAATATTCTGACCTATCATGCTTACTAGAGGCATATCAGTGAACAACAGGTCTAAGGTTTGATTGACCTACATTTCAGTTTCTGACTTCTTACCCTTCAGAACTAACATCCCACTGCTTGACCTGTTGTAGTCTGTCTGTGTAAGTCTGGAGGGGGCTGTTCTCCATAGCCATCAATCAGAGGTCTTAGCACAGCCTTTGTTTGTGTTGGTCTATGCCTGCCCTGCTGGCTGAGACTGTTGTTGGGTATGTGAGCCTCCCTGACTGGCATGTGTGTGTCCTATGGGCACACATGTGGCCCACCGCATTTCCTGCAGTGAGTTTTGTCACCTTGTCTAGTACTGGCTACTATGGTGACACCAGTATATGTTACAGATCTCATGCTGCCACTACAGGTGTCTACCATCTGCTGACATCCCATTCAGCCACCCGATTCCCTTGTATGCTCACATCCATACCATAGATACAAGTAATAAACCATATTACCCCATTCAGCAATTGATAGGGAGAGTGACTTACCTTGTGGCTGTGCCAGTATTAAGAATGGTGCTGGAGGGCTTACTATGTTGGATGCCCATAGTACACTCCCTATACATGGTTAAGCACAGGTAGTGTCATGTTTGGCATCCCTTTTACTGTATGTGTGAGTCAGAGAGAGGTGTCATTACCTGCATTCCTACCATGTCAGTGTATGTGCTATGTGTTACCTCTTTGCCATGGCCTGGGCATACTGGGCACGTCTCCTTCTGCCTACTGGGGCAGGCTCAGGTTGTTTCTCCTCCAAATCACTCTGTGCCTGTGCAGGCCTTGGCATTGGTGGGTGGCTGTGTGGCCCTGCCCCATGCTGTTCCTGCTGCAGCTGTTTCCACAGGATCATATTGTGTAGCATGGCACATACAATGACAATTTGGGTACATGTAGCTGGTGAGCACTGCAAAGCTCCACCTGATGTGTCCAGGCACCGGAACCGTGACTTGAGCATCCCAAACACATGCTCTATTATGATTCTGGTCTGTGCGTGTGCTTCATTATGGAGTTCTTGTTCGGGTGGGTGTCATCAGCCATGACTCCAGTGCGTAACCAGCATCCCCCACTAGGTGGCCATAAGAGATGTCTTCATTGGCAAATCTCTGGTACAGCTGCATCATATGCCAGATGTGGGAGTTGTGATAACTTCCAGGGCAGCCAGCACACACATTCTTTATAATGCCCTGGGCATTGCACGTGATCTAGCAGTTGATAGAGGTGAAGCCCTTGCGTTTGATGTAGACCCTACCCCTCTCACCGGGTGGTACTTTGATGCATATATGCATGCAGTCTATAGCACCCACTACCTCAGGGTATTATGCAATATGATGGAAGAGATGTATATTGCTGGTCAACACCTCACGGCTGTTGTTGAAATATACGTGCTCACTGGCATGTGCTGACATGGCATCCAGGAACTGGTGAAGTACCCTGAATGCTGATGCCTGTAAGATCCCCATGATATCCTCAGTTGGCCTTTGGAAGGTACCTGTGGCTAGCATTCCTAGGCCTACACATACCTTGGTATCCACTGGAATGGGTTTCCCTCTGTTGGTTCTGTGTGTGAGGTGTGGCTGGCACAGCTCAACAATTTGCTATAGGAGGTCCCAGTCCACCCTATAGTGCTCCACTATCTCCAGCTCATGTAGCCCCTGGTAGGTTACCCTGGGTCTGTACACTCTTTTCCTTCTACTCACTGTGGGTTGGTCATCAGCATTCTCATCCTTACCACCCTCAGTCTTTTCCACATGTTGATTTATGATAGCTGCTGCAGCCCCTATCATTTTGTTGCTTTTGTAAAATTTCCCCACTTGTGTACACCAGTGGTGTAGAGTTTGTGGGAAAAAACAGAGGGAAAGGTGTTTTCATAGTTTATAGTGGTGTGCTGGCCTGGGCTGCTGCATGTGTAATTGGCTGATTCTGATACATTTCATCTGCCAGCTATGCTAGCTCTCCTTGATTACCTTCCTACTGCAGTTTTCCCTTCCTATTGCCTTCCTGTTTAAGCCCAGGGGTACACCGCACAAACATAGTGCTCAGATGTGCATGGAGCTGCTATTTCCTGATTTACTTTTTTTTCCCTTTAAAACATGGTGCGCAACCTCACACCCATTTACGCAATGTAAAGAGTGCTAGGCAGCCTCAGACACACCCCCTTGCTTAGCTCTGTGAAGCTATGGGCAAACTCAAGCCACAGGGCTCCAATAAGCTTACAGTATGCCTGACACACCCCTCTATGATGTTAGCTAGCTCTTAGGCTTGCACCATGGTCTTCCTACACTGATACGGTTGGGTGCAGGCTAACCATGAGGGGGTATCTAGGATTCAGTATCATTCCCCTCATTTGCATAGGATTGCCTGCTAATGCCTAGTTACACATCTGACACTGAGCCTTCCCCCTTAGCAAACACTATTCACTGGCCATGTTGTCTTCTGCCTGCCATTGAGTATAAGGCAAAATTGTGATTTTGGATAGAATGCTTATTTCAAGTTTTTTTTTTTTTTTTCCGGCCCGATCCCATTTGCCTGCTGCTGCCCTATGCCTAAGCATCCACAATCGACTAAAAAAAATAAGTTATTTTTTTTATTTTTGCAACTGTTTTCCATGCCAATGGCCATATATTTGGCCATTGGCATGCTTTCCACATTATATACACTGTTTATTTGGAGCTGTCATGTCTCCATTTTGTAGATTGCAGAAATGTACTCGGTTACTAACGGATTATATTTCTGCAGACTACACTAGTCCTGCACAGCTGGCTGCCAGCTTCCTGGATCACAAATTCACCTCATTTGCATGATTTTCACTTGCAATTGGGGTAATTTGCATACAGAAGCTCTGTCCCTGCAGGAATAGTGCAGGAGCACTTGTGTATGTCCTGGGAGCTTATTCCTGGATTGCACGGTGGCCATATTGCCTCCAGCAGCTCCTGCACTATTCCTGCATGCCATGCAGAGCTTGCTGAATCCTGGGGCTAGCATAACATTTTTGTTATGGAGTTTTCATTTAAATAAATAATAGTATGTAAAGTCTTCCAGCTGGAAGAGTAATTTGGATCTATCCAATTTACAATAATTCTGAAGATAATAGCTTTAATGTAAGTCTTTATATCTGGAAGATTGATTCCTCCTTGGTCCCATGGTCTAATATGATGTGTGAAGGCTACTCTATTCCTGTTAGGATACCAGAGAAATTTTAATATAAGTGTATTTATTCTTTATGAGATGTTTAGCTGGTATTTTAGGAATAACTTGTGCTATATATAGAATTTTTGGTAGTAGTATTTTAATAATTGTAATCTATCTTTGAAAGTTATTTTCATTTTGTTCCAATTTACTACATAGGTATTTATCATGTTTATGATATTGTTGTAGTTTATATTTAAGGTTTCTTCTATATTTTTACAAAAGGTGATACCAAATAATTTAAAGTATAAACTTGTTTGCCAATTATACAATTTCCATCCATTAAAACATATTTGTTTTTGTTTAATATTATGTACTTAGACTTTGTTTTGTTATAGTGAAGACCCAAAGTTAACTAGAATTTTTCAGCCTGTGTATCCAAATTCTTTTATAGCTTCTTTTGAGGGATAGAGTAAGTAGCGCATCATCTGCAAATTGCATGATTTTAGAATTATATTGTCCATATATATCTATTCCTTTTATTTTGGGATTGGTGTGAACTGAAGAAGCAAATAGTTCCATAGCTAGTGAAACATTTTATAATCATTATTGAGCAGAGATATTGGTCCATAGGAGCTACATAGTGTGGTGTTTTAATTTTCCTTTATGATGGGTGTGATTAGAGAATATCTCCATGAAGGTGGTATTATGCTTAGTGTTGGGATTTCAAGAAAAGTTTTGTGAAACATTGAAGTTATGGATGTTGGAAAGATTTTATATAATTCTATTATAATACCATCAATTCCTGGAGCTTTATTAATTTTACTTTCCTGAATATTTTCTGTAACTTCTTTATGTGTGATTTGTTTTTGGACTTCTTGTTTTCATTTTTCTGGTATTTTCTTAATTTGGGGGAAGTTTAATTCTATGTTTAAGGCGTTAATGTGAACTTTACTATTTCCATAGTGTTCAGTATAATGATGTTTAAAGGCATCAAGAATATCACTTATGTCTGATACTATTTTGTTCTTTTTTCCCTCATGAAATATGTTAGTGATGTTATTTGCTCTGGTTTGTCTTTTAACTCTTATAGCTAGATTGTGCATATGTTTTGATGATGTGGAAAATGAATTTAGTTTTAATCTTTCTAATGCCAAATTAGTTTTATGTGTTAAAATTTCATTCTATTTTTTTATTTAGTTCATCAATTGTTTTTTATTGTTAAAATAATTTAAGTCTTTGTTTTTAATCTTTGTGAGTTGTTTTTGTATGTTATGTTATTCAGATTCCCACTCTTTTGATTTGTTTTTAAACCAAAAATGTCCTTTTATGATGTACTAATCATAGCACTACCAAAATTAAACTAAGATTTGTATTTTTAGTAGTAATGTTACAGAAAGCATCTCTTTAAGATAATGTGCATAATTATGGTTGGGGCAGGGACATGGTTAGGGTTAGGATTACCAGGCATTACTAATGTGGTTAGGGACTTGCTCCTCCTTGGTTATCCCAGCCTTAAACCTGATCCTGCCTTTAATCCTAATAATATACCTTACCTTTAAAAAAAAAAATCTTTTCACAACACTACCACTACACATGGCATGTTAAATATTCACATACGCACATCCTCAAACATGCACTGAATTTATCCCTTATCTAACCCATGCTCTAACCTTTACTCACACATACATTCATACATACACTAAATCTATCTCCTTACCTAACACTTACTCCAACCCTAACCCACATGCACTCACACATACAGTAAAGATTTCTCCTTACCCAACCCTTCTCTAGTCCTAAGAAAAACAAGGGTCCAGGGAAGTAAATATTGTGGGAAGAAATAGCCAAGGAATTGTTATGTCTAGGCTTGTATAGGCCCTAGGGCTGATAGCCTAGTACCAACCTATAAACAGCTACACAGACTCCCAGCCCTACCAAAAATCCACTCACCTTAGTCATTCAAACTGATCACCCATTTGCTCAAACTGTCATTTGCACAGATGGCACTACAGTTTATTTTGTGATCAAATATGTATTGGACTAAGGGGGCTATATATATGTGTTTGAGTGTCTCTCTCTCTCTCTCTCTTTCTCTGTATATATATATTTATATATATATATATATATATATATATATATATATATATATATATATACATACACACACATACATAGAGAAGTAGATGTAAAACATCCTGAAATTAGATTGATTTGATTGAAATAACAAAAGGGTGAAACCTTAAAATATTAAAAATGAACCTGCCCCTCCCCCACTGTTGTGCACTACTAAAGTTGGTATATATAATTAGCAGGGGGTGTGGGGGTGTTGCTGGGCTTGCCCACCTGCATTAAAGATATTTTTGAAATATGGGTTTTCAACATTTTCTCAGGTTGATCAAACACCATGGGTCTGCTACAAATAATTGATCCACTGAAACATCTATATGCTTAATTATGATGCACTTATGTTGACATAAACACATGGACACCCCATATGGAATGCTCCAAGGCTAATCATTGGAACATACAATGCAGAGGAAAGTGTTTCTGCAAAGAAGTAAGAACCCTAGACCCCTAATGTGGGGGACTACATCCCCTACTCCCCCTGCTAAGGATATATACTAAATCCTAGATAGCACAATATCTGAGGAAATGGCATATCCCCCTGCTAAAGGGACAGTCAATCCGTTGACCATCTATATATGTCTACCAAAGTGAGTCAACTATATGGAGGCTGAAAAAAAAACAAATTTCTGTCAGTGCCAAGTGAATATATGTATCTACTTATTCATGCAGTTAGATTTCCTGCAAAACTCTGGTATTTAACATATCTGGGCAAAATGGTGAGACAGTCATATCCTACACTGTCTTGCTTAGTTAGTCACACATGCAAAAGACATTTGCTTTGTGGAGAAGCATAGCCAGGATAGGACAAACGGGGCAGCCACTCCAATTGCAAGGTGTTAGGGGTCACATCAGCAGATACATTTTTTCACTTCTTATGTGTCCTTTATGTGATAGTAGAGCATGAGGACATTAGGAGCTGATGCTGCACCAAATCAGTGAACCTTTTTTTTTGTTACTCATACACAGATCATCAGGATATAAGGTTTTAGGACCTGACACTGCCTCCTTTAAAAAGAGTGAAGTGTCAGACTACAGAAATAACATTTTTATTTGTTTCTTTTTGATGTGTGTGTTACTCATCAACTTAGTGTTGAGGGGTGCCAGATAGAGAAGTGGCACCAGGTGCCAAATAAGCCAAGTTTGGCTCTGGCTTTGTGCACATTATATAATGCAGATACATATGTCAGGGTGATAAAATGAATGATTATCTCAGCCTTACTTAAATCTGAGCAGTTGAATGACTCTGAGACAAATTTCTCATCTTAGTGATTTACACTTAATCAGTATTATACTTCTGTTTTTAAAATGTACTGTATGTACATTATGTATCTCAGTAGTGACAAATCTGCATAATTAAATCCGCCATATAGGTGTCAATAAAAGGTAAAAATACCTGTTAAGCATTTTTAACCCACAATGTTAGTGTTAAAATGCACTGGTCACATTTGAAAGCATCCTTGTTTTAAAATTATTTCATTTCTTGCTATACTACTAATGCTAAAGCTGCGAATTAGTAAAAAAAATTGAAGATTATGGTGTGCTGCTTGATTTTTTAGTTTCAGTATTAACTCAGTTTTTCTCTAAACTCTGACCAACAAAATGATGTCATGGTAGGTAGTAGGTGATGATTTTCATAGAAATGCAAAGCATTATGGGTGTGAAACAATTTAGCTCCTTAGAGAACCAACTTCTTGCTTACATTGTGGTTTCACTACCACATCATCAAATGTGTTAATTCTCAGTGTAAGGAGTACTATCTGCAAGAACTAGTTTGCAACTAGTCCTTCTAGGAAGTAAGAAACCACTACTGATAAATCTATCGGTCTATATTAAATCATCGAACGCTTAAAAAAGCGAATGCTGATTTATTGATCCCATGTAAGTGAAAGCTTACAATCCCGAACACTTAAAACAGCAATTTTTTTCCTGGGAAAAAAATTGCTGTTCCAAAAAAGAAAAAAAAAACTTTAAAACATTACATAAAATGGGGGTCTTCGCCCCCCACACCCCATAACGTGGGGGTCTGTGCCACCCACACCCCCCCCTACTTAAATATACCAACTCCGAGATCACACTACAGTGATGAAAATGGCAAAATAACTAATGCAGCCAAGAGATTTCTTTCCCAGGGAAAGAATTTGCTTATATGCCATTTCAGTATTTTGCCGTTTCATACTTTCAAGTTCGATCAAGATGCATTTGAAAGAATGTGTCTTCAATCATATAACAGGGAACCCATCTATCCTGGAAAGGTTGCACCTTATTCATCTGTGTAGGTGGTGAAGAATTGCTAGTCCAGTCTTTCATGATGTCATAGCATGAATTATCAACTCTGCAGAAAATTTAGGCCACTGTCCTTATCAACAAAATAAAAAACGTAAGCAATGCAGTTTTTGCATCAAAAAATGCATACTTTGGCATTATTTATAATATAGAGATTATATCCAAATCCAGCGATTTTTCTTAGACCTGATTTATAACGTGACCAATACACTTTAAGCATTGTCAGTGGCTGGAGCTCTTGCTTGTTGAGAAAAATGAATTCATAATGTTTAAGGCTCCCTTTCACAAAATTAATTCTTCATTTATTAATCGGTTACCCTTTCAAAGATGCTTATATATTATAAAATATTTACATTTAATGTACATATATTTATATAATCGCATCATAAATGATCAACATATATAAATAAATATATATATATCTATATATAGTATATATTTTTTACACATATATATGCTTTCCATTACTTTTGTTGAACTGTGCTTTGGTCAACATCTGTTTAGTCAACACAATTTATAAAGTAAGCAAACAGCAACAAGGAGAAAATCAGTCCCAATGTAGAAAAAAACAGGTTAAAATACTTGAGAAACAACAATGGGACAACCATGGCAAAGCACATATGTTTAATAGACAATAAACAGATAAGCTCTTTTGGAGATGCCTCCTTCATCAGATCAATACAAAAATATAAAATCAGTCTGCATATAAATACACTTGAAAAACCAATTACATTAATTAAAACTTTTAACCAATTAACATTTTCTAGCCTTTAAAATAGGTTTTAAAGGTATAAAACAATTTAAGCCTGGTGAAACATCAGCTCTCAAACCGGCTATCCAGTGAGTCTCTTTAACTTCTGTGGCATTCTTTATATCACCACCTCTAGGTGCAGGAGTATAAATATCCAAAACCATAAATTTAAAATCATGCTGTGGAAATTCATTAATGTGTTGAGCTACTGCACTTCTTTGCACATTTCTCCATATATCACCAATATTCTGTAAACTACATTCCTTTAACATTCTATTGGCTTTACCAACATAAAAAGAAGTGCATTCTGAACAGGTTGCTATATAAATCACATTTTTAGTAGAACAGCATACATAGCTTCATAGGTTGATACTAGGCTATCTGACCTAGGGCATTTACAAGCCTAACCAAAGTGTGTTTGGCTTTCGCCACCCTTTTAGATTTTTTGACTGTGCCTCTGTATAGTAGGTCACAGAAGATAGCCCTTTTAAAGTTAGTTTACTGTGCCTATGTCTAGTAGGGACACAAAAGAGATCCCTGGGGTAAACCTGTGATCTCCCATCCACTCGTCAAGATTTCTTTTGAAGAGGGTCATTGAGGGGCTCTGCCTAACATGGATTGGGATTTTGTTCCAGAGTTCCAGAGTGAGGGGAGCCTCTGGGATATGAATCTGTCCCTCCAGCATGTCCTATTTATTTCTGTGCTGAGGTTTAAGTCTCTGGAGCATGCATCTCTAAGGGATTTGGATTTCCTGAGGTGGAGCATGTCCATTAAATCTGGGTTGGACATGGCTTTATATGTCAGGCACAGATCGCCTCTGAGTAGGCGGTAAGCAACTGAGTAGAGCTGGAGTTACTTTAGCCTAACTGTGTAGGGCATCTGTTTGAGCCCCTTAATCCTCTTGGTGAGGTACTTTTGGGGTCTTTCCAGTTGCTGCAGGTGTCGGGTAAGGTACATCCCAATTGAGGCATTGTACTCAATTATGGGCCTGATGAGTGATGAGTAGAGGGGCACAATGACTTCTCTTGATCTAGATGTGAACCCTTTCGTGATGAGGTGGGCTATATAGAAGGTCTTTCTAACCACTTTGGCAACATGATTATCAAAGGAGAGATTGCTATCTACTTGAGTCCCCAAATCCCTAATTACTTCTACTGTAATTAGTGGTTTTCCACCTATGTGGTAGTTTGTGAGCACTTTGTTTTTCCCAAAGGGGATGACTATGCACTTTTTGGCATTTCGCTTTAGGCCATGGCTCTGGCACCAGTTATCCGTCTCTGTGAGACCCTTTTGGACGATGCTTGTGTCAGTCGGCGAGTCGATTATGGCACCCAGTTTGCAGTCATCTGCAAACTTGGTCAGCCATAGTCCTCCTGTGTTAGTCTGTACCTCTGAGAAATATATACCGAACAGGAGAGGTCCCAGGACTGAGCCTTGTGGGAAGCCACTTGTAACTGGTTTAGAGTCTGACATGGCACCTGCAATTCTGACCATGTGGGTTCTATCCCTGAGCCAGTTTGCAACCCGTCTTGTGACATAGGGGTTGATATTTAAGCTGGTGAGCTTATTTATGATGCCCGAATGGGGTATTGTGTCAAAGGCTTTTGCGAGGTCCAGGTAGGCTGTGTGGACTACCTTCCCTTCATCTAATGCCTTGGTGACTGTTTCAAAAAAGTCGACCAGGTTCAAGAGGCAAGATCTGCCCTTGACAAAGCCGAATTGGGTGGGATCCAGTGTTTGGAGGTTCCCAATGTCTTTGTTTATGAGTTCCATGATGATACGCACCATAGCTTTGCAGACCAGGCTAGTCAGGCTTATAGGGCGATAGTTTCCGGGGTCCGTTGTGGCACCACCTTTGTGGAGTGGGACCACTGTTGCTGTACGCCATTCCTTGGGTACATATCCTGTAATGAGGCTGAAATTGAACAGTGACTTTATATGAGGGTTCAGTTCTTCTTGAAGCTCGTGTAAGACGCAGCCCGGGACACCGTCCGGTCCCATTGATGCTGTGTTTTTTGCTTTGGAGAGAGCAGCTCTCACCTGTGTATCTGTGATGTCAGGGAGGCTACACTCTGTTGGGATAGACATCTGATTTTTTTTTGGGGGGGGGTTGCACTGAGTCTAACTGCCAGGATGTTGGCAATGTCTGTGGGTTCAGTGTATTTTTTGTCATTTTGCACTAACTCAGAGCATATCTGGGAGTTGCCACCCAGGTTCCTGACATAACTGAAGAAGGCCTTGTGATTATCTTTAGCGTCTTGTGCAATTTTTCTTTCGAAGCTGGCCTTGGTTGATTTTATGAGGGATCGTAGTTTCTTGCTAGTACAGATCAGAGATGCTTTCCCTTTTTGGGATTTTGCTCTATCATGTAGTAGCTTCCTCCTTCTGTTGTATAGCTTCTTTATGGCTGGGGTCCACCAGACAGGTCTCCTGCCCTTGGAGGAGTGAGTCTTGGCTTTATTTGGGATAGCATGATCCATGCATTTCTGTAGGTGTCCATAGAATGCATTTGTAAAGGATTCTGCGGTTTGGGCCGTATTTTCCACTGGCCCGGGGGCTTTGAAGGATTCCACCTCAGTTTTGAGAATTGTGAAGTTTGCTTTTGAGAAGTTCTTCACCGTGATTTCCTTGGCTGGGGGTGGGGGATGGGATGAGGATGTCCAGTGAGATTAATTTATGGTCAGATCTTACCAATGAGGGGTATACCTCTGGTGTGGAACAGTGAGTCCCCATGTTGGTGATGATCAGGTCCAATATATTTTCCCCTCTTGTGGGAATGGTGACCAGTTGTTCCATGGCATTTGAGTTTATAAATTCTAGGAACCATTGGGCGTGGGTGTTGGGGCTTGTGTAATGCTCCCAATCTATGTTTGGGTAGTTGAAGTCGCCCAATATGATGGTGTTTGGAGAGACCTTCATATTTTCCAGTGTTCTCAGGAAAGCCGAGTGGGGTTCAAGAGTTTGGGAGGGTGGTCTGTAGCAGGCTACAAACTGAAAGGCAGTTTTGCCCACTGTTAGTTGCACATGGATGGTCTCCACTGCTTCGTGCAGTGCCACTAACCTGGAGGTGTGGGTATCTTTGATGAATATGGATACTCCCCCTCCTTTTGCGGCTCGGTCCGAGTTTTGGGGCCGAAAAGCATGGTTTGAGGTATAAGCTAGTAGTGCTGGGGTGCACTCGGGAGCCTTGAACCAGGTTTCTGTTACTGTATAGATATCGATATTCTTCATACTGAGGAGAGCCTCGAGTGCGTGCATCTTGAGGTTTAGACTTCTGGCATTGAGCAGCATTACCCTTAGTTTCTTTTTCCTTGTGTTGTCTATGGAGGCGGGTTTGTCTTTTGAGCCTTGCCTAAAAAGGTACTATAGGGGTGGCAAGAGCCTTAGCCAGTATTCGAAAGCCCAGGGGTGACAGGTGCAAGCTGTCCCTAGCGAAGCACCGTGGCTTGTCGAGCATGTCATCCCAGGCTGACAGACACTGGATCCCCTTTGAATGACACCAATACTTTAGCCAATTGTTAAAATTGATAATTTTGTCTTTATACTGTGGCATCATTCCTGGTGAGGGTAAGATGCTACTCAAGGTCAAGGTCATACCGGCCTGGACTACATGATCAGAGAGCTCTTCTATGTCTCTTTTCATGTAGTCCAGGGAGGTACATCTTGGGTCATTCACACCAGCATGGACAATGACGGAGTCATATTTGTACTTGCTTTGGAGTGACCTGAGTGCTTGTGTTATGTGGCGGATCCTGGCACCTGACAGGCAGCTTACAGTGATCTTCTCCTTGTTCAGCCTGGTGAGTGGGATGTCAGAGTGTCTGACAATAGAGTCACCTATTACAAGTGTATTAGATGTGTTGTTTAGCCTTAAGGGCTGTGACTGTGTGGCACACTGACTTTGTGAACTATGTGATACGTGGGTATTGTTGTGGGGTAGCAGTTGGTTGGGTGTCTGCTTTGGAGGTCTCTGCTGCTTAGGCAGATTTTTATTTAGAGCCTCTGGGTATGTTTTTGTGTGTTTATGTGTTTGGTTTGCTGTTGCTATAGGTCTGTGTGAGACTGGATTTGTGGTGTGTGTGGTTTCCTTCTCCTCCTGATTGACTGTGCCAATCATGGGTTGAGAGAGCTCAGCCTCCAGTTTGGCTATATAGTTGCATCTCTCACATTTATTTGAGTTTGTTGGGAGGAGGAGAGGGTTGTCTGTGTACATAAGGCAGTTGTAACATTGCCTCAAAATTCCCATATTCACCAGCTGGACTGGAGAGTATACACGAAAATGACCTTTGGACATGTCAGGATATTATGATGAAATACTTTTTAACTGATCAAAAAGGATCAATAGGGTGTTAAGTGTTTAAAAAGAGTATAAGAGGGGTTTAGTGCTTAAGTTGGTGTTTTGCTTATAAGATTGCTTATAAGAGCAAGTGCAAGGCTTTAAAATGAAAATAGAGTGCTTCCTTTGAGATTTAGATCAGTTCCAAGGGAAAAAGTGAAGAGCAGACTCTATGGAACCGGTAATAGTTTAAACCTATTTAAGCGGCGCTGCCCGATGCTGCACTATGCGCAAAATCGTGCCAAAGTGGGTTTTTAAGCAGGGGACTTGAAAGAGCTAGGAATTAGCCAAAAATGGCCAATAAACAACAAGTTTCTGGGCTGAGACCACTCGTCCAGGGACAGATAGGCTGCTCAAAGCTCCCCACTCCCACTGGTGAACAGAGAAGCTTCCTCCTATCCAAGTAAGGATATGGGCAACACAGGAACTGCTCTAAAGTCCAGAATACAGCAAAACCTGTATTAGGGACAATTCTAGCTCAGGAAAGGTGGGAAACAAGGATTTTTTTTTCTTTTTTAGGCAGATATCAGAAAAAGCACAGTAAATACTTTACACAGGCTAGCACACTTGAGTGAGCAGCCTCAACAGTTAATTCAAACAAAAAGACAATTTCAAAGTGCAGGTAATAATAATTGCATTAATTATTACATAGTGTAAACACATATATCCTTTTGGTAACAGGATGCTCAAACACATTATCAGTCTTAATATACATGCATGCCTTATATCTTTTACAAGGATATGTACCTAATTTGCCACTATATAATTTACTTATGTTATTCATATTACCAGCTCCTGGTCTATAACATAACAAACTCTTTAAATTATGATTTCTCTTGTAGCTGAAGTTTGGCACATCACCTACTATATTTTTCATCCTGTTATCAGACAATAGTATCTTCCAGTTATTTTGTATTATATTCTTTATATATTTAAAATCAGTAATAAAAGTAAAGGGTATCCTAATCTTATGTATATTTCTTTGTCCCTTATTAACTGAATCTCCAGTATTCTTTGAATACCAAGGTCTACCTTTCCCATCTCTCATGGACTTAGCCCTTTCTGATGCTTCCCTAACTTCCCTCCTTTTGTAACCACGTTCTAACAATTTTTTTCTATGTTACATTTATATGATGTATAAAATCACTTTCCTTACGACAAAGTCAGGATGTTTTCAGAAACTGATTATGCATGACATTCTTAAAAATATGGTGGGGGTACCTGCTACCCTTAACCAATAGAGCATTTTTCCAGCATGACTTATGATATAACAAAGTACTTACTTCACCCCCTTCATCCACTTTTAATAAAATATCCAAGAATTCTATAAAATCTACTGATGAATGCACAGTAAATCTTAAAAATGTGGTGGTTGTCTTTAAATAGTTAACAAAGGCATCCAATTGTTGTATATCCCCTTTCCATAAAAAAAAGACATCATCCTCAAATCTGAGATATAAACCCATATATGCTAGCCATGGATTTTCTTCAATTAAATATACCTCATTTCCCATTCAGCTAGAACCAAGTTTGCGTAGCTGTCCATGGCAACATCCCAACACTGTAAATAACCCTTGTGTTCAAAGGCAAACACATTGTTCTCAAGTACAGTACTCAACAGTCTGCATATATGTTCAACATAGTTTTTAACCATCTATGCTACTCTTTCATGAAAGTAATATATATATATATATATATATATATATATATATATATATATATATATATATATACCTTAGCCCTATATCATTAGGAATGACTGTAAAGAAATTCTTTACATCTAGGGTCACAAAAATAAATCTTGCATTTGAATTCAAGCTATCCATATATTCACTTAGTTGTTGTAAAAAATATGAAGAGTCTATTAACACAGAGACACCGTTATTAACTATAGGTCTAAGTTTCCCTTCTACCCATTTAGAAATAGTTTCCGTAGCCTATCCTGAACCATTTACTATTGGCCTCAGAGAAGACCTGATATATTAGGAATCTTAGGAAAATCTACCATAAAGTAGTCATATAAATCCTTAGAAATAATGCTAGTCTGTAGTAAATGAAACAAATCATTCTTCACATTACTGACAATCTCTCTCACTTTTTTCATGTTCACAAGAGTATAAGTAGTTTCATCTAACAACATATTATTCATAGTTTCCACATATGTAGAATAATCCTGCACCACTACTGCACCTCTGCACCTCCTTCGTCTGCAGATTTTATAACAATGCTTCTGTCAGCAATGAGATCATTCAGTGCTTGCTTTTCTTGCAAATTTAAATTAAAGTGTCCTGGTCTATGCCTGGACATAAAAAGTGTATCAATTTCATTCTCACAAACTTTCAAAAATGTATCCATCACTGCTTGACAAACAGGCATGAATGTACTAGGTTTTTTATACTTATTATATTCAGCAGCAGCAGTGTTAGAAAACATATAATGCAAATTTACATTCCTAGCAAACTGCCTTAAATCTAATATCACATTATGTAACTTGATAGTAACATCTGGTACAAAAGACAAGCCCTTATTTAAAATATCAGTTTGCACATCAGTTAAACATTTGTGAGAAAAATTAAACACCAGTTTAAATGTCTCTTTATTGGATTGTCCATAGAAAGCATTCTTCTCTTCCAGTTGTTGCTGAACAGTCTTCTTCTCCTGTTTTTCTCTGGTGTCCTCACTTGTAAAGGTAGGCAAGTCAGCAGGGGTAAAAAAGTTGCATTAGACTTTGGTCTGGCTCCCATCTCAATGTTCTTAGGGGTTAGTACAGAAGAATTAAACATGGTGGGTGGAATTTCATCAGTTTTTGTTGTAGCTCTGTTCTCTGACTCCTGAATTACTTCAGTGGCCTCAATTTCAGATTCTGATGTAGAAATCTTGAGACATTCATCACTTGATACGTTCTGACCAGTCACTGACATGGATGGCACATTCCTAACCTCCAACATGCCATCCTTACTGTTCTTGAAAGAGTTTAAAGTTTTAGGGATTATGTTAAAAGTCTTAGGTGCAGATTTAACACTCTGGATATTGGAATCTGAGTCATCAGCATTTGTATTCTTTTTTGTCCACATAAATATATGGCCTTTAACAAAATCAACATAATCTCTTTCCAACTTTTTAGTTTTTATGCATTGTAACTTAGAGTCATAAAGAGAAATATTACAAAACAGTACATAAAGCTTTTCAGCATACCTAATTTCAGGGTAGTCCCTGGCAATTGCAGTTTGTATCTCTTCTAAATGCTGTATCAGGGCTGTCTCTTTAGGTTTAAAGTAATCAATAAATAGTTCCATATATTTAAAGCTACTTTCTATGTTAAAGGCCTGCTATTTGGCAAGGAAATCTGGATATCTGGAGCCATAGGTAGGTATGCAAAAATTATGTAGCCCACTTGGAATAACTTTAAAATGCAGACATGCCTCTAAATGCATATGTTCCCATTGAAAATTGTTCAGTTTATATAACCCATCTTCCAACTCTTTAAGAAGTTGTATAAATTCTTCTTTAATTACCTGAGCAGTCACATTTTGCTTTTCATGGTTAAAGTTCAAGGACAACAAAGGATTCAGTCCTTCTCTCGATAATTTCTTACCATAGCTAGAATGTTCCTTGGATATCAGTCTAGGGCAATAGTCAAGTTCCTCTTCACTACTTTCTGCCATGTTACTCCTTGTGAAGAAACAGAAGTCTATAAAGTAAGCAAACAGCAACAAGGAGAAAATCAGTCCCAATGCAGAAAAAAGCAGGTTAAAATACATGCGAAACAACAATGGGACAACCACGGCAAAGCACATATATTTAATAGACAATAAAAAGATAAGTGCTTTCGGAGATGCTTTCTTCATCAGATCAATACAAAAATATAAAATCAGTCTGCATATAAATAGGTTAGTACTAGGCTAACTGCCCTTGTGAGCCATTGTAAGCTTAGCCAATTATCCCTGGTGAGACTCAAACCCCGCACCTTGTGTTTGTTAGGCCACCATCCCAACCCACCTAAATACACTTGAAAAACCAATTACATTAATTAAAACCTTTAACCAATTAACATTTTCTAGCCTTTAAAATAGGTTTTAAAGGTATAAAACCATTTAAGTCTGGTGGAACATCAGCTCTCAAACCAGCTATCCAGTGAGTCTCTTTAACTTCTGTGGCATTCTTTATATCACCACCTCTAGGTGCAGGAGTATAAATATCCAAAACCATAAATTTAAAATCATGCTGTGGAAATTCATTAATGTCTTGAGCTACTGCACTTCTTTGAACATTTCTCCGTATATCACCCATATGCTGTAAAATACGTTCCTTTAACATGTAAAAGATGGAAGGCATGCAGGTATATTAAGACTGATAATGTGTTTGAGCATCCTGTTGCCAAAAGGATATATAAGTGTTCACACTATGTATGCTGTTCTACTAAAAATGTGATTTATATAGTAACCTGTTCAGAATGCACTTCTTTTTATGTTGGTAAAACCAATAGAATGTTAAAGAAACATATTTTACAGCATATGGGTGATATATGGAGAAATGTGCAAAGAAGAGCAGTAGCTCAACACATTAATGAATTTCCACAGCATGATTTTAAACTTATTGGTTTTGGATATTTATACTCCTGCACCTAGAGGTGGTGATATAAAGAATGCCACAGAAGTTAAAGAGACTCACTGGATAGCTGGTTTGAGAGCTGATGTTCCACCAGGATTAAATGGTTTTATACCTTTAAAACCTATTTTAAAGGCTAGAAAATGTTAATTGGTTAAAGGTTTTAATTAATGTAATTGGCTTTTCAAGTGTATTTATATGCAGTCTGATTTTATATTTTGTATTGATCTGATGAAGGAGGCATCTCAGGAGGCATCTCTGAAAGCGCTTATCTATTTATTGTCTATTAAATATATGTGCTTTGCCCTGGTTGTCCCATTGTTGTTTCTCAAGTATTTTAGTCAACACAATTTGTTCAATTAAACAGATGGTTGACACCTGTCAACAAATTCTCAGAGTTGGAGAATTTGCCCTTTCCCCAAGAATTGTGATCAAAAAGTTAGTATATATAATTAATGGGAAGTATGGTTTGTCCCCCCTGTAAAAAATGTATGTTTTCTTTTGTTTTTTGTTTAAAAGCTCTCACATGCTCTTTGAAGATTTGTAGATATTTAAAGCTGTTAACCTGTTACACCATTTTTCATTCTATCTCAGCTCTCAGCTTCTTCTGATTTCCCTAATTGCTGCCATTGCTACTTCCTTATCTGTACTCAGTTTCGTCCTGTGTGCCTTCATTTTTAAATTCTATTCCCTATCAATTGCTGAAGTTCTTGTTCTAAGTCTAATGGTAATACTACATCATCTGTACCCTCCAACCTGTTTGCTAATGTAGTCCATCACCAGTATGAGCAACAGTGGGTTCAGAACTGAACATTGATGTACACTCACTCTCACTTGGAGCCCCTCCTTGAAGTCCAAACACTGTCTTTATGTGTATCATTGAGTCCTTTAAAATAGCCTGCACTAATTCTATCAGTGTTTCTAAGATTTCAAACCATCACAGGACTGCACAAATCAGTGTTCTTAGGTCCATATCATATGATTTCTTCAAGTCTAGGAATGCCCAATTGGACTAGTTCCTCATCTCTAGTTTCTTCTCAGTTATCTGTCTCACTTCAAACATTGGGTTTATTTGTTGTGTTGCATCCTGGCCTGAATCTGAATTGCTCTCATCTTACTTTCTATTACCCTGCGTATCCATTTATCAATCACTGTCTTCCGAACTTTCATATACTGTGGCAAGAGTTTGATACTTGTATACTCCCCATAGCTGCAAATGTCCCCTTTGTTCTTGTACAATAGCACTGGAATGTTTATTCTCCAGTGATCCAGGAAACAACAGTCTGTTCATACTGTTGAGTACCACTTGGAGCCATTTCTCCTCTAATTCAACCAAAATCATGATTATATCTATACTGACTTCATCTGAGCTTGCTTCTTTCCCAGAACACATTTTCATTAGTGCTGTTCTTACTTTTTCAAGGGTGGAATCCTCCTCTTCTTACATCATAGTCTGTGTCTGGGTCAGTATGGCTTCTGGAGGGTTTTCTTTGTTCAGGAGCTGCTGGAAGTACTCCATCCATCTGCAGTGGTGACCAGGTTGTCCCTGTCATGACTTATGAAAGGTGCCTGATGACTATCTTCTTTATCCTTCTGTCTTTTCCTTGCAACCTGATATAATTTATTTGTGCCATATACTGAATCACTTTCTAGAAGCTGATAGAGTGCCACTGATGCCTTGTTGTCTGCTGTTGCGATTGCTCTTTTAGCCTCTTTGTTAGTTAATCAGTATCCCTTCCTAACCTGGTCCATCTTTTCTCTCTCCCACTTTTTCCAGCTCTCCTTCTTTATTTTCATGTCCTTCTCCACCAGCTTTCCTTATACACCTTATTTCTACACCTGAATTAGCCAGAAATCTATTCCCTAGTCCTCACACATGCTGTTTTCAGCTGCTGTCATTCTTCTGCAGCTCCACCTATTTCCTTTTCTTCCTGAGGTGCCCAAGCCCTGAGTATTTTTTGAACAATTGCACTCTCTCTAGTCAACTTTCAGCTCTTCAACTCAGTGTCTGTTGACCTCAGAGCCTTCACTGACCACTGGTTGCTGCTGATTGTGGCAACCAGTGGTTTATGCTGTGGACTGACTGTTTCACTGATGATGACTTTGCAGTCACTGGCTCTACCTCAATGCCCTTTCCTTGCCAAGAAGAGGTCTACCTGAGTTGCATGTTGGCCACTCTTGTATGTGATGTTGTGACTGTCTCTTGCTACACCATGTGTTGGCCATCATTAAGACCTTTTGCCAAACAGAAGCATAGAATGGCCTCTCCTTCTTTGTTCCTCTTGCCCCAACCATGTGGACCTAGGCAGTCACCATATCCTGTTCTCTCTATCACAATATGTGCATTCCTATCCTCCATTATCAACACAAATTCCCATTATACTGCTTTATATATTAGGTCATGCAGCTACTGCCTGAATGAAGCATTTGCCTCTCCATCACAACTTTGCTGTGGGGCATGCTGAGAATATGAATAGTGCCCTATCCTTACACTGCAGTCTGATTGCCATGAGTCTGTCAGCAATTCTGATGAAATCCTTCACAGTCTTAAGCATTTTCCCCACCTCAATGGCCACACCATTTCTATTCTGTCATCCCACTGAGTGAGCTCTGCATCCCAAGCCAAGTGGCTTTGCTGTACTGTCCTTTCATTTTGTCACATGGATACAGAAAATGTCCAGCTCCTCCTTACTGTCATGTCATCCACTTTAAAGCTGCACCCTGTCAGAGAACTGAGAGTAGCAATCCTTAGTTCATGTTTGGTATGTTGATTGTTTGTTTTTGTCCAGCTTTTACTCAACAGACCTATCTCAGGTAAACCAGTCTGGACAACTGGACATGGTCAGGCAAGTAGCTTAAGGGCCCAGGGCTGCTGGGCTGTATGGTGGGCATACACAGGCCAACAGGGGAAAATAGATGTCTCCCACTGTTAGCATGAGTTCCTGGTGAGGGTCGGAGTAGGCCCTATCCTCGACCCACTTATTATTGGCCTGTGCCAGGCTAAAGGACTGGTGCATGCCAACCTGACTAAGGCAGAAATTATTGCAACTTTAGTCACAAATGCATCACAACATAGCAAACAGGATGACAATAAGACTGGCCTTGGAGATGTACAACTCTCAGAAAATGGACAGTTCAACCTTTTCACAGAGGGCATAAAAATCCATCCAGAGTTAAAGAGACGTGAGCTGGTGGCCAGGCATTTGGAAATAGAAGCAGCAGACAGACTAAGAAATCTAGAGACTGAGGAAAATGAGAAACTGCAATGTCTGAAGGATAAGGAAAATGAGAAACTGTGATCCCTGGAAGATGAGGAGAAGGACAGGCAGAAGCAACATGAAAAGGAGATGCTGATTCTTTCCCAAAGTCATGGAGGTAATGGGGAAAAGAGTAAGTGAACCCCAGAAGCAACAAAGGTTAGTAAATTTCTTCCACAATTTCAGAGGGGGATACTTTTGATAGTTTTATTCATATGTTTGAAAGGGTATGTAAACAGTATAATGCTGACCAGGGGCTCTGGGTACAGTTCCTGACCCCCTTACTGTATGATAAAGCTGTAACTTCAATTTCTAAATTGTCTGATACTGATTTCTAAATTATAATATTGTAAAAATATGTTTGCTAGAATGTTTTAAGTTAACACTTGAAGCTTATATGAAAAAGTTTCATGAGCATAAACGCAAGGCAGATGAAAGTGTGTGTGAATATATTGTTGAACTAAGCACTTATTTTCATTTGTGGGTGAGTGGATGTCAGGTCACCACTTTTGAAGGTCTAGCAGACCTTTTGTTGTGGGAACAAGCCCTTAGCACTTTGCCTGAGGACATGAGAATCTGGTTAGCTGATAGACAATGCAATACTGTAGATGAATTGGAGAAGAAGGTAGACCTATACCTAGCAAGCAGGGCATCACTGCACAGGAAATGGACACCCAGTGCTGCTCATGGGTTTAAAGGAACCCATGGTGAGCAGCCCAGACTGCCCCAACACAGTCTGCCAGTAGCAAGGGAAGCCCCTAGTCCAGATACATGTCCAGGTACAAGGGTTAAATTTTTTAAATGCAATCAATGGGGCCATGCAGCATATAGATGTCCATGGAGGCAAGGTGGGATACAAAAGGTGGGAGAGCCAGTAAGTGGGAATGACAAAATGCCAGCAGTAAGTTGTCTCAAGACAACATGGCTACCAAACTACCACAAGTGGTTATATCCCATTTTAGTGAATCGGAAAGAGGTTATTGCTAAGAGAGATGCAGGCTCTGACCTAACCGTTGTGAAGGCTGCAATGGTTAAATAGGAGCACTACTTGCTTGGGAAGTCCACTACAGTCAGAGTTGTAAGGGGAGACCCCATTCCAAATACCTTTGGCTAGGGTTCACCTTGACTGGAAGGGTGGAAAAGGAAGCCAGCAAGTAGGTGTGTTTGAGGAGATCCCTGCGTATGTCTTGATAGGGAATGATTTTGATAATGCAGTACTGTGTGTGCATGCAATTACACATAGTCAGGCTTGGAGAAAAGCATGTAGGTCTGGTAGACTGGGGGAGAACCAGGCAGATGGCACACTTGCAACCAGGACCTGTGAGATGGTTACTTCAGGGAAGGAGCTACCCTGTAGCATTGAGACTAAAGGTGAACCACTGCTGCTTGTGAGTACTGATGTTCCCTTGGACAGTGTGACTGTAAAGGCAGAGGTGAGTAGTAGTACGCAAGCTGACAGTGAGGTACCACTGTCAGAGAATACCAGACTTCCTATGGAAGGGGAACTGGGAAGGGTTACCAAGGAAGAGTTGAGAGAGGCTCAGCTCTCAGACCCTACATTACAAGGCCTGAGAGAGGTAGATGGTGAGGCACCTGATCTCAAGGGAAGGGAGAATCTGTATACTGGGACAAAGGCTTACTGTATAGAGAGTGAACACCTGAGGGAGGGCTAGAAGGTGAGAGAATACAGCAGTTGGTAGTGCCCAGAGCCTTCCATCTGGCACTTCTAGCCATAACCCATGATATTACCTTTGCAGGCCATATTGGCATAAAACATACAAAGAGACATATTATACAGAACATTTATTGGCCTTGGATTTCTAGGGATGTAACAGGGTACTGCAGGACATGTGAGAGTGCCAAAAGGTAACCAAGGCAGGAGACAAGGTGAATGCTCCTTTGATGCCTTTGCCTGTGAATGATATGCCTTTTCAGAGGATAGCTATGAAAATTGTTGGGCCTCTGAGTATCCCAAGTTCCACAGGGAAAAAGTATATCCTAGTGGTAGTAGATTATGCTACCAGATACCCCAAGACAGTAGCTCTGTCCTCCACTGAGGCAGAAAAGGTGCAAATGCTTTGTTAGAGGTTTTCAGCAGGGTAGGTTTCCCAAAAGGAATACTGACTGACAGAGATGCCAATTTCATATCAGATCTGCTGGATTGTCTGTAGAAGTATAGTGGGGTGAAGCACTTAAAGACCACCACCTACCATCCCCAGACTGATGGTCTTGTTAAGAGGTTAAACTCTACACTCAAGATGATGCTACAGGCATTTGCAGGCAAGTTTAAGAGTGAGTGTGATTAATATTTGACCCATCTGTTGTTTGCTTACATAGAGATTTCACAGGAATCCATAGGTTTTTCACCCTTTGAGTTGCTGTATGGGCATAGGATGAAGGGACCTCTAGATTTGATTTGAGATGAGTGGGAGGGTGAGTGTGAATTTCACAAGGAGTCTGTTGTGGCATATGTCCTAAACCTCAGGACAAGGCTTAGGGAAATCATGGGCTTGGCCCAGGGGAACCTGCCAGAAGCCTAACAGCAGAAAAAGGTCTGATATGACAGGAATGCTCAAGCTAGAGAGTATGCTGTGGGGCAGCAGGTAATAGCTCTCATTCCTGTCAGACACAACAAGCTGCAGGCAGCTTAAGAGGTACCCTACAAGATGGTAAGGAAGGTCAGTGATGTTATCTACATGGTAGAACTGCTCAGCAGGAGGCAGGGGCACAAATTTTACCATGTTAACATGATGAAACCATATCATGATAAGGAGGTTCTTGTGCTGAGTATTTTCAGTGGATGGCAGGTAGAGTCTGAGGGGTATCTGGTGACTGATCTCCTCAGTGAGGCTCAGACTGACATCCCAGTGGAAGGGTTAGCAATGTCCCAGCAGCTATCCACTACCCAGGTTTGAGAAATCCGAGCAGTGTTACAGGAGTTTGGGGACATGTTCACTGGGAAACCAGGGTACACCCACCTGGTGCAGCACCATGTGGATACAGACCCAAAAGGCCTATTAAGCAGGCCTTGTATAGGGTGCCTGAGAGAGTCAAACAGACTCTGAAGGAGGAGATATAGTAAATGTCAGAACTTGGGTTAATTCAGGAGTCCAGCAGTCCCTGGGCCTCCCCAGTGGTGCTGGTACTAAAGAAGGATGGCAGCACCAGATTCTGTGTGGACTACAGGAAATTAAATAGTCACACAGAGTAGGATGCTTACCCCATGCCTAGGACAGATGAAGCCCTAGAGTAGCTGCGTGGGGCTAAGTATCTTAACACTATTGATCTTATCAAGGGTTATTAGCAGGTGCCCTTGACTCCCAGTGCTAGAGGGAGGTCAGCCTTTGTGACTCCTTTTGGCTTGTATGAGTTCACAAAGATGCCCTTTGGGATGAAAAATGCCCCAGCATCTTTTCAGAAGCTGGTAGATCATATCCTAGTAAGAGATTGTGCCCTTGCTTACCTAAAATATATTGTCATCTACAGCCATTCCTGGCAAGAGCACCTTCAGCATGTCAGGGAAGTGCTGGGCAGACTACAGAGGGCAGGGTTGGCCATTAAGCCCAGCAAATGTCAGGTGGGTATGGCAGAGGTCTTTTACTTGGGACATAGAGTGTGGAGTGGTAAGATCAGGCAAGAACCTGCCAAAGTGGAAGCCATTTAAGCATGGCCTGTCCCTGTTACCAAAAATCAGATCAGGGCATTCTTAGGGACAGCGGGGTACTACAGAAAGTTTGTCCCCAATTTTAGTACTGTAGCTGCTCCCCTCACAGACATAACAAGGAAGAATACAAGTCAGACAAGGTAGCGTGGACCCCAGCATAGCAGCAGGCATTCCAGAAGCTTAATGGAACTTTGGGAGGACCCCTGTGTGTGCCACTCCAGATTACAGCAAAGAGTTTGTTGTGGAAGTGGATGCTTTAAATCATGGGGTAGGGGATGTACTTAGCCAGGTTTCCTCAGAGGGAGAAGAGCATCCAGTGGTATAATTCAGTTGTAGGCTCCAACATAGGGAGGAATGCTATGCAGCTGTAGAAAAGGAATGCCTATCCAAAATGTGGGCACTGCAGAAATTCAGCCTTGTCTGTGCGGAAGGAAATTCACTGTAGTTACAGACTACAATACCTTAACATGGCTACATCTAGCCAGCCAGCAAAATGACACTTTAATAAGGTGGAGCCTAGGGTTGAAGCATATGATATGACAGTGCAGCACAACAGTAGGGTTAGCAATGCCAATGCAGATGGGGTCCTAAGACAGGGAATGGGGTAAAGTAGTCCCAGATAGGCTCAACCCTCTCAAGCAATGCTTCTCAAGGCTCACTTGAAAAACTAGCTTGAGTTTTCAGGGGCTAAGAAATGTGACACTGCCAGCCCAGCTATATGAAATTTTGTAAATAATTCTATGTCATTCGTGAATATTGATATGATGTATACAAAACTGTATGTTATGTACTGAGCTTCAAGAATGTAATCACAGTATACCCTGCTGGAAAATAAAAGATTAAATTACAAAACGTCAAGAAAATAAGTTGAAATTAAGTAATTTACGATTGTGTTATAAAACATAGTTCCAATGTAGCAAGGAGACAGGATGACTAAAACTAGGGTGCCTTCTGCATTGTTTTCTAAGTGTTTTATTGTTTTATGACTTTCAAGATCTGCAAACATCTGAGATATATGTATTTTTAACACAGAGGTGTTAAAGTCTTAGTTTCTGTTTTTGCCTTGGAACTGAAGTCAGGTGACAAAGAGTGATGTCATCCAAGCTAACCCAGCAGTGATGTTTGATATTAATTTAAGAACTCTCTCAGAGAGAGACTGTGCATTTTGTATTTTGTCTTTGACCTGGAAACATCCACTCATCATCATCATCTGCACTTGCTGTAAATAAGATTAATGGCATAGTATTTCTCTTAGAGATAGATAGGAATATAGTAAAGTTAGTTTAGATGTTTTCTGTATTTATGTGAGACTATCCTGCAATGTTGTTTAAAATATTTCCTGTGATTTTGAACTCTGAAGTTACTGTGTTGATATATTGAGTATTGTCTTGTTCTTTTATTATTTATTTTTAAATATATTTAAACCTTTTAATTGTGGCTGTTTTTTAAGAGATATTTAAGCTCTTAGAATACTGGCATATGCATTTGGTGACACTGTACAATTTACTCCTAAACAGCCTTGCTTTTGGTGAAAACTACTATTTGGATAACAATAACATTACACAGTAGGATCGTATACCCTTTGTAAGGGTCTTATAGTAGCTGATAAAGAGTGGTTGGTGGCAGTGATAACTGCCTTATAGTCTGGGCAGATGAGGACATAGCTAGTAAACCTGTGTGAGCTTTTTTTACTGGTTAATTGGGTAATTTGTGTAAATCAGTTTGCTTGTTTTCTATTGTTATATAACAATTGTACTTTATTCATCTGCTTTTACTGTATTTGTGTTTCTTCCTACTTTATTGCATTTATTCTGCTGCATTTATTACTGTTTGTTAGTAGCCTGATTAAATTGTAACTGTTATTCTAAGTCTTTGATTGAAGCACTTGGGCTTCAGACCAGTTGTTTTACATTAAGAAGGTTTGTGGTCTGCACTGTTGTGGCAGGGCAGGTAGCTTACATCCTTCTAAGTTGAGAGTTGCTGATTGAAGGCTTAGTGTCTGTTATTCTAAGAGTGTATTAGTTCTGGTTTAAGCACTTGGGCTTTGTCCCAGTTATTTTACACTAAAAAGGTGTGGTCTGCACTCTTGTGGGAGGAGAGGGTAGATTATGTCCTTCTAAGCTGGGATTTTCTGGTTAAAGGCTTGTTCTGCCTGCTTATTTGAACAGTTTATGTCTGAAATTGGTACGCCTTGTTTGTTGTAGCTTAGACTAAATTCAGATCTGCTGAATCTAGCTTTGTTTGTATAACTTGAGCACTAATCCAGCCCATCTTTTTTTGGAGAGAGTTTCCCTGCACCCTAGTGGCAGGAGTGTGCAGTTAGAACTTGTCTGATCAAAGACTGCTGGAACGGGGCTCAGTTTTTAGCTTTTTATTGGTTAATTTGTTTAAATCAGTTTGCCCATTTGCTACTGTTGTAATAAAAAAAAAATAATAATACACTTTATGCATTGCGGCTTAGCTAGGGTTAAACTATTCCTGGCGCCATAAAGTCTGCTCTCCAAATTTTCCCTTAGAACTAGCCAGTTTTTTAGTTTTAGCACTCAGATCTGTTTCTTTGAGCTCAGCACTTGTTCAGAACATGTCGTAAGCAGTCAATAAGCTACAAATTACTACAGCACTGAACTTTCCTCACTTGTCTATAGGAAAACAGTTTTTAGTACTTAATAAATAAGCACCTATCCAGACATGTCTAAGGGTCAGCTTCCGTTGCTTTCTCCTGTCTATGTGAGGAATCTGGGCATCTTGGGGCAATGCAGCAATTATCTCATGTACACAGCAACACAAAACACGCACCTACATTTGTGGAGGCTCGCAATAAAAATCTACTCAAGCAACAAAGACCTCCAAAGCAGAAACACATGCAACCTCCACCCCCCCAACACAACCCAAATAACACATAGCCCACAAACTCAGTGTGCCACTCAGCCATAGCCCATAAGGCATAACAACATACCCAAAACTCTAGTCCTAGGTGACTCTATAGTCTGGCACACTGATGTTCCACTCATCAAGCTAAACAAGTAGAAAGTTACTGTCAGCTGCCTGTCGGTGCCAGGATCTGCCACATAATGCACGTACTCAGGTGACACCACAACAAGTACAAATATGTCCATGTTGGTGTGAATGACCTGAGACGTACCTCCCTGGACTACATGAAAAGAGACATGGAGGAGCTCTCCGATCTTGTAGCCCAGGCAGGTATGACCCTAGCCCTGAGTAGCATCCTGCATTCACCCAGAATGATACCACAGTACATGGACAAAATGATTGACTTCAACAATTGGCTAAGCTATTGGTGTCATTCTAAGGGGATCCAGTATCTGTCTGCCTGGGATGACATTATCGACAGACCACGATGCTTTGCCAGAGATGGCCTGCACCTGTCGTCCTTGGGATTCTGGATACTGGCTAAGGCTCTTGCCACCTCTATAGTGCCTTTTTTGGGCAAGGTTCAAATGACAAATTCACTGCCATAACAGGTACTAGCAAGAAGAATCTGAGGGTAATGCTACTCAATGCTAGAAGTCTACACCTTAAAATGCATTCAATCGAGGCACTCCTTAAAATGGAGAACATCAACACCTGTGCAGTGACAGAGACCTGATTCAAAGCACCCCTGCATTACCAGGCTATAATTCATGCCACACCTTTTGGCCAACTAACCTGGACCGAAACACTAAAGGTGGAGGTGTGTCCATATTCATTAAGGACATCCACACCTTAAGGCTAGTTGCTCAGCATAATGCATCTGAGATTATCCAAGTGCAACTAACTCTTTGCAAGATCGCAGTCCAAAGTGTAACTTGCTACAGATATCCCACCATGCCCCAGGATTCCCACTCCTCATTTCTTGATACACTAGAAAATATTAGGATACAACCCAACACCCTAATAATGGGGAATATCAACTACCCCACCATTAACTGGGAAAACTACTCATGTACCAACTCTTTTGCTCAATGTTTTCTGGAATTCATAAACTCCAGCACCTTGGATCAACTTATCCACACCCCACCAGGGGCAGCAATATCCTAGACCTGGTCATTACCAACATGGGTGACCGATGTTCCACACCAGAGGTCAACATTGGTCAGATCTGATCACAAGCTAATCAGCCTAGACATCCACATCCCACCCCCACCCCCACTAGGGAAACCACCGTAAAAAATTTCTCCAAAGCCAACTTCACGCTTCTTAAGACAGAAGTGGCAAACTTCATGACACCCATTCCAACAGGCAATAGAAATATGACTGCTGAATCCTACACAAATGCACTTTCTAAGCACTAACATGAGTGCATGCATCGTGCTATCCCTAACAGAACCAAGATGCTATTCTCCAAAAAAAGGAAGCCAATCTGGTGGTCCCCTGCCATAAACAAACTCTGCAACAGGAAAAAGAAACTGTTGCAAAAAAGAGTAAAATTCCATGACTGGAAGAACTTCCTGGTCAGCCTCAGTAAGAAGCTGAGATCTCTCTCATAAAATCCTTCAAAGCTAGTTATGAAAACAAAATCACCACTGATTCTAAAGACAACCACAAAGCATTCAATGGCTATGTCAAGAATCTCAATGGCAATGCTCAGATCTGCTCTGAGTTACAGCACAATGGCACTAAATATACAGAACCAACTGATATTGCCAACATCCTGAAAGATAGGTTCAGTGCTAACTCTACCCCCCCCCCCTCACTTCCTAAAGGACCCATCTGTATACCGGTAGAATGCAAAATTCCTGTAATCACAACTGCACAGGTAAAAAATACACTCTCCAAAGTCAAGAACACAGCATCCAGGGGACCTGACAACATCCCAGGATGAGTTCTACATGAAATGCAGAATGAACTGACACCCCACCTAAGCACCATGTTCAATCATAGCCTCACCTCAGGCTTTGTGCCCACTGAATGGCACACACTGACGGTTATCCCACTCCACAAAGGGGGAGCCACCACGGACCCTGGGAACTACTGCCTCATTAAGCCTAACTGGACTGGTCTGTAAGGTCATGGAACGTATCATTATGTAACTTATAAACAAAGACATTAGTATTCTCCAAACTCTGGACCCCACCCAGTTTGGGTTTGTAAAAGGCAGATAATTTCTCCTAAACCTGATTGACTTCTTTGAAGCAGCCACCAAACCCGTAGATGAGGGTAAGGTGGTTCACACAGCCTATCTAGATCTCGCCAAGGCTTTTGACACCATCCTCCACTCTGGAATTATAGATAAACTCACTAAACTAGGTATAAATCCCTATGTCACAAGATGGCTTGCCAACTGGCTCACTGACAGAACCTACACTGTGAAAGTAGCAGACTCCAAATCCAACTTCAGACCAGTGACTAGTGGAGTACCACAGGGTTCAGACCTGGGTCCTCTCCTGTTTGGTATTTACTTTTCTGAAGTACAGGCTAACACAGAAGGTCTTTGGTTAATGAAGTTCACAGATGACTGCAAACTAGGTGCCATAATTGACTGCACACTAGGAGCCATAATTGAAACACCAAACGATGTGGACATCCTACAAACGGGCCTCACTGAGACAGATGCCTGGTGTCAAAGACATGACCTCAAACTCAATGCCAAAAAGTGCATTGCCATCCCCTTTGGTAAAAACTCTGTACCCATGAGCTACCACATAGGTGGTCATCCACTTAACACTGAAAGTGTGATAAGAGACCTTGGGACACAGGTGGACAGTAGTCTCTCCTTTGATAATCACATCACCACAATAGTCAGGAAATCCTTCTATGTGGCACACCTCATCACAAAAGATTCTCATCCAGGAAAAAAGAAGTCATTGTTTCCCTCTACAAGTCACTCATTAGACTTATTATAGAGTACAACACCCCTTTTGGTATGTACCTCACAAGACATCTATAACAACTGGAAAGGCTGCAGAAATACCTCACAAAGAGGATTACTGGCCTCAAACAGATGCCCTACACAGACTGTCTCAAAAAACTCCAGCTTTACTCCGTCGCATATCGTCTACTCAGAGGTGATCTCTGCATAACATACAAAGATATGTCAAACCCAGAGCTGCTGGACATGCTCCACTTAAAGAAATCCCAATCTCTCCAAGCTACATGCTCTAGGGACCTAAACCTTGTCACCACAATAAACAGAACATGCTGGAGGGATAGATTCCTGTCTCAGAGACTTCCCATACTCTGGAACAAACTACCTGTCTATATCAAACAAAGCTCCTCATTAGCACTCTTCAAGAAAAATCTTGATGACTGGATGGGAAATAGGAAATTCACCCCGGGGATCACCTCTGTGGCTCTGCTCAACTGGGGTATAGGAAAATAATTTTCTTGGGTGGCGAAGGCCAGGGTACCTTTTTGGCTAGGCTTGTATAGGCCCTAGGGCCACTAGCCTAGTCCCTACCTATGAACCTATGAATCAACATGATATGGTTCGGATAAAAGCACATGAAAAATGTTAACCACTTAAACCCTCTTACTAGGCACAAGTGTCTCTTTTCAGGGGTAACTTGGAAGCATTGCTGGATACGTGACTTGCTCAGAGCTGTATAGTTAGCTAAAGGAGACTGAGGCTCAAATCTGTGGTTACAGAATGAAGTAGATTATAGACTTAATCCTCAGCACTAAGTAGACAGACTAGTATATACCTTCATACTATTCCTCATGGATCAAATAGCTTTTAAATTCCAAATGTTTCTTTTAGACTATACAGGATTTTTTTAGGTTTATAGGTTCATAGCTGTTTACTAGACTAACAACCACAAGGGTCTATTTAAGCATAGCCATGCATCCCAAACCTCTTACAAGTTCTGATACCTTTGATAAGTGTAAGCAGGGGCTTGAGAGATGAAACATTTACAAGCTAGGGCCTGGGAGATGAACCATTTACAGGTTGTCTGCATCCATTAGAGCCATGGGAGCCAAACCAGGAATAAATTTCCTGTTCCCCATCCAGTTGTCCTAGTTGCGGTTGAATTGGGTTAGGGAGAACTCTGCTTCACATGGACAGGGAGCCTGTTCCAGAAATGGTGTAATCTCTGGGATACATACCTGTTTCTCCAAAAGGTCCTATTTATATTACAGGCAAGGTTCAAGTCCTTAGAATGGATAATTCTAGCGCTGTTTGTTTTGCGGATATGCAGAAGGTCCATCAAAGTGGAGTCTGACAATACCCTGTATGTCAGGCATAGATTTCCCCTCAAAAGCCTGTAGGAGACAGAATACAGGGATAGAGCCTTAAATGCTTAAAGTCTGCATAGGGCATTTCACTTAAGCTCTGTATTCTTTTAGTGAGGGACCTCTGTGGATATTCCAGTTGTTGGATGTGCCTGGTTAGGTATATACCAAAGGGGATATTGTACTCAATGACAGGTCTGATGAATGTCGAATGCAGTGGAACAATGACTTCCTTGGACTTAGATGCCATATCTTTGATTAAAAGTTGCACAACACAGAATGATTTCCTCACTACTGTAGACATGTGATGGTCAAAGGCTAGATTACTATCTATGTGTGTCCCTAAGTCCCTGACTACTGGGGCAACTCTAAGGGGTGTGTTGTCAATATGATAGTTACTAGGGGTGGATGACTTCCCAAAGGATACTATTATGCACTTCTTGGCATTTAGTTTTAGTCCATGGCTCTGACACCAGTTGTTTGTCTGTGTCAGCCCCTTCTGGAGAACATTTGTGTCAGTGTGGGATTCAATGACAAGTCCTAATTTGCAATCATATGGAAATTTAGTTAGCCAAAGACCATTGACATTGCCTTGACTTCAGAGAAATAAATACCAAAAAGGAGCAGTCCAAGGACTGATCCCTGAGGGATTCAACTTGTGACTGACCTCATTGTAAAGGTGAACTCCCCAATTCTAACTTCCTGGGTCCTGTCTGTGAGCCAGTTGGCTATCCACTGGGTGACATATGAGTTTGTACCTAACCTATTGAGTTTGTCAACAATGCCCAAGTGGGGTATTGTGTCAAATGCCTTGGCCAGATCAAGGTAGGTAGTGTGAACCATTTTCCCCTCATCCCTTGCTTTGGTGACCTTCTCAAAGAAATCTACTAGGTTAAGTAGGCATAATCTGCCCTTGATGAAATCAAACTGGGTTGGGTCCAGTGTCTGATGGTTTACTGTATCACTACTGATCATTTCCATGATAATTCTTTCCATGGCTTTACATATAAGACTAGTGAGACTTATGAGTCTGTAGTTTCTGGGTCTGCAGATAGCCCATCTTTGTGCAGAGGGATGATGGTTGCTGCTCTCCATTCATGAGGCATGAAACCTGTTTGGAAGTTATAGTTCAATAGCAATTCCAGAGACCCTGATAGGTCATGTTTTGGGCTATTTAGGAGGCATCCTGGGATATCTGGGCCCATTGATGCAGTGTTCTTGTTGTTAGAGAGAGCACTAAGGATCTGATCCCTATATTTTCTATAGTTCAACTTCTGTTTTCTATCCTGCTTTATGAAATGCTAATATGATATTAATGTAAGATCTAGTTATTACCAAGTAGAGATAAACTAGTAATCACAATGGCACGGATGTAATATAAGAGCTATACTCTTTGCCACTGGATAGTTATCACCATTAAGAGCATAAAACTCAAAAGAGCACCACAATATCACCACAATCCTCTCATGGTGGCAAGACATTGAGAAGAGAAAAAAAGTGCATTATCTATCTATGTATATATAGTTAGCAGGGGATGTGGGGGACTTGCCCCTGCACTAAAACTATGTTCAGTATTTTGAATTTTCAGTCTTTTGATTTGTCAGTCTTCTGAAGTTGACCCATCTCTCTCTCTCTCTCTCTATATATATATATATATATATATATATATATATATATATATATATATTAGGGTCTATATTACATATCTGAACCCTTAAATGTTCAAATCGCTAAAGATCGACCTTTAGAGATCGAACATTTAAATATTCAAATATGAATAAAAATTAAAAAAAAAACAAAACGAAAAAAAAAAAAACTAAAGGGTGTAAGCAGGGGGGCAAGCCCACATCCTCCACTACTAAAATATACCAACTCCAAGATCACGCTACAGTGTAGGGAATGGGAAATTTTCCATTTCTGCACTGTAGCGCACTGAAGTGCGATCTCGGAGTTGGTATATTTAAGTAGCGGGGTGTGTAGGGGGGCTTGCCCCCCTGCTTAAACCCTTTCCTTTTTCTTTATTTTTTTCACATTATTTTTTACATATTCGAACATTTGAATGTTCGATTGCTAAAGGTCGATCTTTAGCGATTCAAAAATTTATATATAATATAGACCCATATATATATATATATATATATATATATATATATATATATATATATATATAGATCTAGGACTTTTGATGGAAAGATCAAAAGCCCAAATCCATTACCACTGAACACAATTTAACGAAAGTGCTTTCATCAAAAAGCGCTTTCATTAAAGTGCGTTAAAAAAACCACACAAAATCTGCTTGAATGCAGGGGGACAAGCCCCCCCTGCGCCCCACACCCCCCTACTTTAATATCTTCACTGTGAAGTTGCACTACAGTGGGAAAAAGGGAATTTTCCCTTACTGCACTGTAGTACGACTGGAACAACAAGCATACTTACGCAAAAGTGCTGCTTCGGTGAACGGCACTTTTGCGCAAGTATGCTCACTAAATTGGGATTCCGTGAAAGATACAGTCAAGCATCTGTACGGATCCCACATATATATATATATATATATATATATATATATATATATATATATATATATATATATATATATATATATATATATATATATATATATATATATATGTATATATGTGTGTGTGTGTGTGTGTGTGTGTGTGTGTGTGTGTGTGTGTGTGTGTGTGTGTGTATATATATATATATATATATATATATATATAAATATATATATATATATATATATATATATATATATATATATATATATACACATATATATATATATAGAGAGAGAGAGAGAGAGACTGTGGTGGATTCCCTCATGTTAGGCGGTTATGGGAAGCTTGCTTTCTAGCAAAATTTTCTTTATATGTTGTAGGACTTTAGGAGTGTCACTGTTTTATCTAGTGGCCTCACAAGACTTTAGATGTTATGGACCTGAATAATTATGTATTGATTTAATGATCTAATTTGTGATATTTTGTTATTTATCTTTAAACTTTATAATTTAAACAATTGTTCAAGAAATGCTTAAATAATAAATGTCCTAGTCAGAGGCATTGCAGCAAGGTATTTCATATTTACACACATTTCCATCTTCATGTGCACATTATTGTTAATCTGTTAGCTCATATGCTGTTTGTACCTGCTGATTTTCACTATACCAGATACATTAAAAACTGTGTATATTTAAAATCTTCCATTTATTATGGCTACCACAGGCAGCATAGCATATAAAGAAGACATTTTCTTCTAGTGTAACTTGTTACAGTAAGTGGTGATGTATTTTTTAAAACATATGCCTTGGAAATGCAGCACAAAATAATAATATACTAATGCTTGATCTGGCCAATAGAACTGCTCTTGTACTTGTGCAATGTTATCTAAACTTTACTGTATTTCATACCTCTCAACCTGGAAGCATCAAAAATCTGGGCAGAGGCTCATGAAAAATAGGTTGAAATCTTTATGCTGATTAACATAAAATTTACATTCATAATTAGGTAACTCCACCTACTCCAATGGAATTGTTGCGTTCCAACTTCCAAACCCAAACTGAAGAACAGACAACCAAAATATGGCCCCAGACCCTGTAGTAAATGGTAACCATTTTTTTTTAAATGTGTGGCAATGATGTTCACTGGGAAGGGAGAAGTTGATGAACATTAGGATTTTGTTTATGGTGACTTGCAGTATGTGGGTTTTGTGGTAAAAGTAGGGCATTTAATGATAGGCAATATTTTAATCTTAACAAAAGAATATTATAGTTTGCTAGGACCTCCAAAAGTCTTTCTCCATGGCCTACTGATCTGTGGCGTAGCTTGAGTTTGTGCCGCCCGGGGCTGTCTTTGAGTTTGCCACCCTACCCCTTCACAAAATCATGATCAAATGGGAGCCCCCCTACACAGTCACCCCTGCAGCCATTCCAATGTCCCATTACTTGTCTATTTCACCCCATTTGCCATAAACACTGTAATGTGCATACTGCTTTACTTTTATAATGTTTTGGATTTCTTTTAAAACTTTTATTTTACATTTTATAGCACAAATGCTAATAGACATCTGCTAAACAAAGCAATAAAGTCTCACAATGAAAATAGACTTAGCATTAAAACTTCCCTGGCCTTGAAACTCACATTCATTGAAACAGCAATACAGCATTGAAACCCACATTAAAAAAATGCATCTGACCAGTGGTGGATAAAGATTACCTTTGGTCTGTTTTCAAATCATAGGCCCCTTGCACACAAAACATACATTTGTTCTTTGTTATACCTTTTTGATTGTATTAAATTATATTTCTTGTATAATACAGCACACTTGTTAAAGCGCATTTTAAATTTGTTTTGAACATTTTTCCAGTAAGCAACGAAACAAAATGCATGAACCAATAATGACAAAAACTGCCCAATTCAGAACATACCTTTGGCTAGGCTTATATAGGCCCTAGGGCCAATAGCCTAGTACCTACATATGAACCTATGAACCTATAAAGGTCTACTCAAACTTTTACAATCCACCAGTATAAAAGTACTCTAAATAATTCCACATTGAAGTGATCTGTAACTAGCAAAGAGGTTGCTGCTATCAAACAACTTTATATTTCATTGTTTCATCTACAAATAAAGTACCTGTTGCCTTTGAGGAATAAATTGCCTATGTTACATTAAATAATGATAAGCTAATCATATTGCAATAGGGAATGGAATTGCAAACTGATAACAGGTTCATAGTTACTAGGTATCTCTACCAAAGAAGTCATTTTCAAGATTACAGCATTCACCCCCTTTAAAAGTACAATACACTACAATATCAGCACTCCATCTACCTATTGTGGTAGTAGAACCCACAGCTTTCTGCATCAAAAGCAAGTGTTCTAGCTGTTGTGCTACTAACAACACAAACGGAGCTGGCATAAGTAGCACTAAACTTCTCTCCACCCGAAAAACAATGCAGCACAAGAAATCTGGAAAAAGACATTTATTTGGGGGAGGGGGGACAAAGACCCAAAAGCAGGGACACATTTTAAACATTGCTTGTATAATCTTAGAAAAGTTACTAGAATAAATTGTTTTGTGTTACCATGCATTTCAGAAAAATAAGAAGACTAAAACTTAAATGGCTATCATTATTTAGTGAATTCAGTTCTCATTGATTTGCCAGAAAATCACAAATGTTAACAGGAACAGACCAAAAGTATGAGCCAAACATTCCAGGCATTCCGTAAAACTTTGGACTTAACCCCTTGAATCACAAGTGGTGGTATGGGTAGAGAATTTAGGCTCTTGCTCTGTGTACCTAAGGTACAGCATTGAATCCTGAGTAACCTTTATCACCAGTTATATCTAACTAGGGCATTTTACACAAACACACAATATAAGTTGCTGCTATATCAAATCTCCTGTGAGGAGGAAACAACAATATAAATATAACTTAGCCATAGAACTGGAATTAACATCTGTTTAATAGCACACACACACATGTGAGCTTTACCAGAGCAGAGGAAACAGCAAAACGCCTCCCCAATGTAGCTATAAACATACACAGAGCTATAACTGGATGCATATGAGTGGTGGAGGAAACAAACAGCAATATTAGCAACCCGGAATTAATGTCTGCTTTATAGCACACACACATGAGCTTTGCCAGAGAGGAGGAAACAGATTAGCTTAGCCATAGAGATGCATACGAGTAGTGGAGAAAACAGTTGCTGTAGTTCCGGAACAAGACCACACACACACACACACACACCACGCACACATGCACACACACACACACACACACACACACACACACACACACACACACACACACACACACACACACACACACACACACACACACACACACCATTTCAGCTAGTAAAATAATTCTGAGAGTTGCCATCTCATTTGGAAGCTTCAAAATTATATTAGTTTTAGATGAAGGATGACTAAATCAGACAGGAGTTCCACAGCATTTGGAACTTTCTTAAGTTTCTTTCCATTAAGGCATAGCTGGCCTTAGGCATAGGCCAACTAGGCGGCCGCCTAGGGTGCTGCTCTAGCAGGGGCACTTTTCCAATATTTATTTGGTGTAGGTAGACCAGGATAGGGGCACCAGGTGGTGTGGTGGGGGGCACCATGGAGCCCTTTTGCCTAGGTCGCCAGTTGACCTAAGGCCGCTCCTGCATTAAGGTTTAAGATTTTAGCATTTTCCTGGGTTGCTCTCATCAGTAGCTTATCAGGCATGGCATATACTGGGATGAGCCCGTAGTGCAGAATGATATACAAATGAAGTTTGGCAACAAACCAAGTTGTCCCTGGACATCTTCATGAGGGGTTAGATTGATATTAGTGGGTGTTAAGTGAATTTGAGAGGTGAAAGGGTTAAGTGGAGGCAGGGAGGATTGGGAGGAAATGACATAAGGGTAGGGAGGGGCTTAAGAGGTTTAGAAAAGTGTAGCTGGGTAAGCATTCACATTTTGGCATGAATTTGCTGTAGAACAGGGTTGTGTCCAAGATGACCTATAGGCCTTTGATCAGGTAGGCCTGGGATTATTGTTGGTAAGTGGCGAAAAGTATTTTTTTTTGTTTGTTTTTTTCCTTCAGTTTTGACCTGCTGGTACAGATTTGAGTACTGAGCCAGAAGAGTTGGGAAATGGTACTTTTTGGTGAGGCAGAAGCTGTGTATTAAATATGAATACTAATCATATAGACCAATACTATGGGGAGAAAAAAGGCAGTGGGGGGACTGGCTCTGCTCCTTGCCTGGTCTGGGGTACAGTACCATTGCAGTGTTAGTGCTGTAACCCTTCTAGTTTGGTATCGGCTGCTGACATAAAAATGGGGACAGTAGAGGCTGGAAGACTTTGAGGTTATTGTGATTACTGAGGCAGAGCAGCAGTATTGAGTGTGGAACAGTATTTGTTCCTGGGTTTTGTGCAGGAGAGCAGCTTGTTGCAGTTGTGTTTGTGAGAGAGTTGTTGTCATTGTAGCTTTGGAACTTTTGTGTGGGTAAAGTATAAAGAAGGGTTGGGCCAGGCATGAATGGCTTTTCGTGGGTGGTTATTTTTTCTGTCAAGAAGTGCTTGCTGTGCATGTGTGCTGCTGCAATAGCTTTCGCACGTGGGAGCATATTCCTTTTCTCAGTGGTGGATTACCATTACTTAGAGTTATAAACTTCTTTACCACAAAAAAATCTATACTGGTGGTTTTATCCTCTTGCTGTCTGTATCAGACATTAATTGTGCTAGCATTTTAAAGTCTCATGCTTTCCGGTGTGATTTGGCCCTTATACAGTGTGAGCTATGATGGAGTCTAGTGTGAGTAATAGCTTCTGTCTAATGTTTGCTATGCGAGTTGCAGAGTCTCAATTTTGCAGTAGATGTTTGTTGGTTTAACTTATGTAGTACAAGACAATGTGGCATAACTTGTAGCTTGGGGAAAGAAGGGTTGTGCGAAGATGGCGGCTTCTCAGAGATGGTGGGTGCCATTACTATGAGCACGCTATCAGTTGTTCAAACAGTTATCACCTTGCTACTCATAGTCCCTAAAGGAATTCATGTTCAGAACTCATAGCAGACTCTGTAATGTTAGAAACAGGACTGCAAACCATCGAAAGGAGAAGCAGCACTTAGACTTTCCAACACAGTGGCAGTATGAATTCAATATCTTTCTACGGAGGTGCTATGTAAGAACAAGGAAATGCGAGTATTCAAGAATGGGGGATTTTTGGCACACTGCATATACAGGATGGGTGAGGAAGTGTTACAGGCTGAGTGTGGTGTGCAAATGAGGAAATATTGCACACTGAGTATACAGGGTGAATGGGGGAAATGTTACGGCACTGGAGTGGCAAATCACTTGCTTATTCTTGTGACTTTTGTTTGAGCAATGGCAGTTAGCAGAAGTTGAGAACTGCTGTGTCACCCTAGTGAATGCTACATCCCCAAACGTCTTAGGTGCTATAATTCCATAGTTACACACAGATTGCTGTTTCACATGTTTGCTCCACATTCCCAGTATACAATTGCATTGACTGAACTGCCTTGCGTGCAACTTTGAATGACTGAAAAGCTTGGCGCGAATGGAATCCAGTTGAAGATGAGATTTTATTAAAACTATTATACATTGTAATACCATTTTATAATTCATAAAGTATGTTGTACTATAGTTATGATGCTGATGATGTCAATTAAAACAAGCAATAAGTTGGTGGGATCTTTTATAAGGCTGGCTTTATTATTTAGGAATTCAATTAAAACAAGGAAAAAGAGCTGTTTCAGCCAAAGTACCACAACGTTTTGGATAATTTTTCTTCTTTATGTTTATGCAAGTGGAAGCAGGAAAGTTATAGCCATATTTACTATGCTTTGCTTTATGTGACTTTGGCACATTGTAGTATATGTTCTGGCTATCTGCAATATGTGGATTGAGAGGATTTCTTTTGGAAATAGTCCCTGGTGTGCTTCTTTTAGTAAGATCAATTCTGTGGAGTGTGCCCTCTTGGAAGAGTGAAATGGGGATGGAGCTGCCTAATCACCATTTAGAAAACAGACACCATAGCATTTGAAACTACATTTGTCACTGCTGTAAAGGTGTCTCAGGGGAAGTGATGTCAGTGGAGGAGTCCCTTGCTGGGAAATTTAGCTGGAATCCCAAGGGATGCTGGAGTTTGTTCCTAACAGATGGTATCTTTGGAGTGACAAATTTGTCCCTTGAGAAGGTAGTGTTAATGTTACATACCAGGTTAAGGTTTTACAGAGTAGCACAAGGATCATTTCACTTGTGGTTTGTGTGAATTTTGTAGGTAGGGTTTTAGGAAGCATGGTAGGTAGGTGGCTGTGCTGGGGTAGTTTTAGAAACTGGGTGCGTTGTTACAGGGGAGTTAGTAGGTTTAAAAGAAGCTTGGTTGCAGGATATGGCAGCTGCAGACCAGGTCTTAATTACTTACTAGTGGTATAGGTAACATAATGGAAGAGAGCCTTCAAGGGAAAAGGCCAGGGACAAACAGGGGTTAAGGATGGTTAGTAGCTTGAGTGTTCTAGTTAGGACAGTTGCTAGGAGGTTCTGAGTGGGGTGGCCTGGGTTTGGCTGGGCATGTAGAGTACTTCATTGCTGAGCATAGACGAGTTTTCAGGAACTAGGTCAAGGGGTGCTGGTTTTCTGCCATTTAGGGTTATGGCATTAAAGTTTTGGAGTTAGACTATTCCCTACAGTAATCAGGTTACTGCACATCCAGAACTGGGTAGTTTGGTGGATTAAGGTGATATGCTACAGTCGTCAGGGTTATGGCTATGGGTTGTCATTCTGTTCAGGTTGAGCCATGATTAGTGGCTGGAAGGAAGCGGGCTAAAAAGGAATGTATTCTCTTGGAATTGTTGTTCTGGTGGTACAATGGAGTCATGGGTAATCCTACTTTATTTAGTTTCATTAGGGCATGTTTCAGTGATGGCATGCAGGATTCTAAGGTCTTTACAGATGATGGATACACCGAATGATGTTTGGCTTAACCCTTCCCGTTATGGGAGGTAGTTGGTTGAACAATTTTGGGTAGAAGAGAGGAGGAACAGCCTGGTCAAGCTGGTTGGTGGAGAAGAAGGATAGACTTACCCTCTTCTGTTCCCCCTCTGGAGTCTGGATGTTCATTTCAAGGATCTGGGGAAAGGAAAATGAGCAGCTGGAGGAAGCTTGCTGAATAGATAAGTAAGCTAAGGTAAGGATGCTGCTTATTTAGTGCAAGGTAATTAAATGAATGGTGTATGAAGTGAAATGAGATGCTGCTTCATAAGTAAAGTAAGAGCGCAGAGGTATGGACCCTGCTTACTGGGCTGGGTGAGTAGGTACACTGCTTTGAGTAGCATTACAAGGACGGCACTGCATAAGTAAAGTAAGCAAGCAGAGGTATGGACGCTGCTTACTGAACAGGGTGAGTAGGTACGCTGCCCTGATTAATATTGCAAGGATGTTTATGCTGTATTTAGAATCAACTATATTATGGTCAGTCGTAACTAATAAAGTTGGAGAACAAAGCTATGTTATGGAAGTTTTAATAAAGATCGTAAAATGTCATTCGGTGTGATGTGTTTATTGAAGGAGAGTGGGACAAAAGACAGATTAAAGTGAATTCAGTAATTTCTTACAGGAATGCTAATTAATGTCTATACCAAGAATAGACACACTTGTATAAAACATTTCTGGGATTTTCTTTTGCCAAACTTAACAACCAGTGCAATCTATTTCAATGAACCTGCGAATGTTTCCTATTGCAAAGTGAAAATTCAGCAGTGTCCAGTTTTAAAAAAGTCAGCAGTGGTGTAGCCGTCAACTGTTTCAATAAACAAACTCAGTAATGGTTTGGTCAGAGAGTGTGAAAATGTACCAAATACTTGGAGAAAGAAACGATAACTTTGAGCACAATTTTCATAAGACAAAATAATGCCAGATTCAAAAGTTCTGCCTGTGTATTAAGACAAACTTAAATACCAATGGTTTATGGAATGAGTGTAATCAAATATAAGTACTTAGCGAGCCAGAGGTAACATTTGCTTAATAGTACACACAGGTGAGCTTTACCAGAGAAAACAGCAATATCAAATAAATTAGCTTAGCCATAGAGCTGCATACAAGTGGTGGAGGAATAGCAACAGAGCCGGAATTAACGTCTGCTTATTTCACACATGTGAGCTGCTAAACTAAGAAGCTGCAAGCCAAGCTGCTATAAAATTGATCTTAGCCATAGAACGGAGGAAACAGCAATATAACTTGATGCTGCTAAACTAAGATTCTGTGAATTGTATATGAGTGGCCAGAATATAACGAACCACACAACCACACAGACAAACAAATAACAAACCACACAGACAGCGTGGGAGAAAATAGCAGTATCAAATATAAAACACACATACTACACAGCAATAACAAATATAACTTAGCTTAGCCATAGAGCTGGAATTAACATCTGCTTAGTACACACACATGTGAGCTGCTAAACTAAGAAGCTGCGAGCTGCATACGAGTGGCTTGGCCAGAATATAATGAACCACACAGATGGAGCTGAACCACTGGATCTGTTAGCAGAATTTTTTTTTTTTTTACCTAGCTGGGAGCCCATTTCTGTGGGTGGGTGGTGGGCGGAAGTCTGAAACTTAAAATTTGCACAGTCAGCTTCCACTGCTGTTACACTCCCTCCAAAAAAGATCAAAATCGGAGTCTAACAAAGCTGATGTCATCACGCACGCCCCTGTAGGCTGGTGATGTGGGTGACGTCAGCCATAAATTTAAAGTTGTAACACAAAATAAAAAAAATAAGCAAAAATAATCAGGAATTATAAGGGCAATTCAGGAATTCGTGGCACCCCATTATTTTCCTCTCAAAAATGGTAAATACCGAGGAATTCGGTATGGTTGAGAGGTATGTTAATACAGTATTTTTATACCAAACATATTACTCTGATAAATGTCTTGTATGCCAACAGGTTTATGTGTTCCAGTAGCAGGTGTACATTTGACTAGATTTAACACAATTCGTTAGGAAGCAGAAAGACGTCTGCATCATGCTGTACCTCAACTAAACTCTGAATTACTTTGCAGTAAGGTAATTACTGTGGCTCTGGTGGTGTGTAGCAAGCACAAGGATTTATCAGTGTATCTGGTCAGAAAGAGGGTTTACAGTTTTCTAAATTGTTATTCCTTGAAAGGAGTTATTTTCCATCGTACTTTATTCCTTGAAAGGAGCTACAAGAAAGCCTTTAAAAAAGAAAAGAACAGCAACAAAAAATACCATTAAAATGTAAGTCTCAGTAATTGTAGGACCGCATGCTCGCACTAAGATGAATTTATAGGCAGGATATTTAATATGTCTGTTGGCTTTGTTAAGTTTAGCCCACAACTTTTCACCAGGAGTTTTTCTTCTGGGTTTTTCTTTTCATATATATTGGAACAAACAGCAATCAGCTAAGTGGAATATCTATGGATAGCATTTTTATAACTCATAAAGCCGGTAGCACTTTCATTCCAATGCATCATTAGTGGTATCTGTCATAAATGTAACTGCCAATATTACTGTGTCAGCCTCAAACAATGAGTCATATTGGGCTGGAGGGATCTAAGCAAAAACAAGTGGAAACTGCTTATTGGAACCAGATGAAAAGTTGACCTATCAGTCCTGGATGAAGTGTATATACTTTGTTCAGCACCGCTGTGACAAACAGATTGATTTTCTGGAAGAACTCAGTCTGAACAAGTGGCAGATATTATATTATGTGACAGGAAGTCTCCATTACAGTTTTGTACTCATTGCTCATCATTTGTTCTTTCAGACTACTTTTGGAAAACTGCTGCTTGAAAAGTGCAGCTTAAACATCTCTCCTTCTCTCTGTGTATCCCTTCCATACATCTTTCTGTCTGTATATCTCTTTCATGCATTAGAGGTTGTGAACTGTATTGAAATTTGATTTATATGACATTCTGAAACTTCTGCTGCCTTCAAAAGTCTACCACAGGTGAAGGAAATGCTATTAGTATTTGATTTATTTTACATTTTTGAAAAGCTTATGATAAGTATGGTGACAAATCAAATGCAATGTGAATCTGAGATCATATTTTAAGATGTAATTAGTTTACCACAAGGCAGACAATAAACTGAAAGTAACTCATTAGTATGTTTTGGCTACATACAATATCTTCAGTACACTTAGAATATTGATTTGGTAAGAATTTTTGTGTCAACTGGTTGGGGTCAGTGACACGATATAAATGAAAAGCTGCACATTAATGTTTTAATAAACCAGGGATAGCAGACTGCCATTAAAGCTGGTTCCACAAGGAGAATCAAACATTATTGTTCTAACTTTTAAGAATTTAACATCTAACATTTTATCCGAAAAGCTATACATAATTACATTTTTACATCCATGTTTTGACATTGTAAACTGATTCTTAAACTAAATGTTGTGGTATATCCTTGCATCTGTATATATATATATATATATATATATATATATATATATATATATATATATATATATATATATATATATATATATATATATATATATATATATATATATATATATACATACATATATATATATATATATATATATATATATATATATATATATATATATATATATATATATATATATCATATCCTTGTATGTGTAAATATGTTTTGTTCATTTCTTATGTGATGCTACTCAACCCTGGTAAACAAAAATAAACAAATAAATAAAAACCCCTCCATCAAACTTGTTACTAAATCTTGTTTTTGTCAGCTTCCTCCTTCTGTATTTTTATAACCGCTCCTTTTATCTGATCATATTTAAGTTTTCTTATGTTAAATTTGTCATTTGTTTCTTTGGCATTTGTTAACTAGTCGAAAAATGGTTCTAGAACACTTTTCAGGCATGACACAGGTCAACATTTAAATGCTGTCAGGAGCAAATGCTGATGTTATAGACCCTCCAACCTTTAATGATTTTATTATTTTGCTGTCCAGTTTCATATGTAGTTCTTTTCCCAACACACAACAGGAAGTCATATTGACCATGCATGTGATGAGAATAGAGGAAAAGGGCCAGTTCATTGAAAATGCTATGTCTCCCATTGAGATTCAGGCAGTTAAACTTTATGACTTGTCCCCCCAAAATATTCTTATAGACTAAAACTGAACTATGATTAGGGCTAGTTGAGCAGTAAGGCACAACAGCTGCTAAAAAAAAAGAGCTAGTGAGTAGCTGTCACATGAGTATTACCATGGTGTTTGATGATCAGCTGTCCAGTGATTGTTTAATACTTCTGGAGACTTCTAGTATTCGACAATCCCAGAATGATATACATTTTGTAAAGCTAATAAAACAGAAGACAAACAAAATGGACAATTTTAACAGTTGCAGTCAGTTACTTACAGTTTGTCTGAGAAACCCTTTTCATTTGTGGAATTTTTGACAATGAGACCTTGACTGAGGATTTAAGATGATGAAAAATTAAATCAATTGCTATCTGCTAAAGGTGCATTTAAGTTCCACATAGAAAGGAAAGGTACTTTTGTAACTGACTTGTTGCACTGAGTCAGAAATAAAGGTTGTAGCTTTGCGAACTTACTTGAATTGTATAAAGTAATCGGTACATCTCCTAATAAAAAGATAACGGCAAAAATTGACCTACCTTCTTATCACTCTTTCTCGTTATCATACCTTTCCTTTCTCATCACACACCTTCCCTCGTTTGCCGTTATCCCTCTGCTTTACAACAACACCACTCTTGTTTCAACTCAGAATCTTCCCCATCCTGCTAAGTGTTTTAATCTTCAACTTGCATTGCATCTATTTATTTCTTCCTTATTTAAAATCAGAAGTTATTCTTCACGATTACAGTGAAATATGTCACAACAGTTAGCCTTTTGTTTTATACTTTTGCATGTGCTGCATTACTGCAACTGTTCTCAGTGACTTTTATTTTATTTTATTTTATATTTATTTTATGTTGTTTTATGTTCATACTCATCAAATCTATTTTAAATTATCCTTTCTTAAAACAACTCGCTTCATATAATTATGCAATGGAGAATTTATCCCTGGGCTTTTACTGCAAAAGTGTTAGTTCCAAGATAAACAGCCTGGTTAGCATATGTACATAAACCAATAGATCATAAATAAAAGGCTTTCTGTATAAACCTAGCTAGAGTATTTAACACTGATCTTTTTAGGGATGTTAATGACTCCATTAAGTTTAACCAAATAAATACTCATATTGGTGAAGGACTAAGGGAAAAATTCTGTCCGAGTAAAGACACCAGTAAGCATACAAAAGACAATGACCACTTATCTCAAACAGCTGTGGTAAAGTCAGGACAATCTAGGGTTTCTCTAAGATCGTTTGTGACCACTGAAGTTTTACATTTAGCTTACATTTATGATTTTAGAACAGGAACAAGAAGTGCACTCTGCATGTGAATCCATGGATTTCTACATAGTGATTAATGATCAGCATGTAGTGGTAATAATGGCTTCTTTAGAAAGAGCTAGCAGAAACATACAGATAATTAGGAAGGTAATGAAGGGCCATACTGAGCATGTCGGGATGCTACAGAACTGTGCATTAGTATGCATTTAGCTTCAGAATCACATCTCGTGTGTTTTAAAGTGCATACCTCTCAACTGGCCAGATTTTCACGTCTAGATCTTTGCATTATAGTTTTGGTCTGTTCCTCATAAAATGTGTGGTTTTCTGGATTTTTGTGGCAAATCAATGAGGTCTGAATTCACTATATAATGATAGGCATTTGAGTTTCAGACTTCATATCCTTCAGAAAAAGCATGTTAACACAAGACCTTTTATCCTATTGACTTTTTAAGTTGATAAGAGCAATATTTTTTTTTCCTATTTTGGGGGCTTTATCCCCCATTAATTTTGTCTTTGTACTGATTTTTATGGCAAGAGGTTGAGAGCTATGTTTCAGTGGTTTGAAAGAACCTGAATACTGCTACAAAAGAAACATAAGTGGCTGACCAGTAAGCATAAGGATGTAGAGACACTCACACCACAGCAATTTATGGTTCGGAAGGTATAAGAGAAGTGACCTCGTAATCTTTATACAGAAAGCCTTACAAAGAACCTTTGGAACTGGAAAATGTGCACTGAATTTCATCAAATGGGTACATTTTAAGACTTTTAAGGCAATTTCTAATTCATTCTTTGATTTCAGTTGCAGGTAAATGGCTGGTCATCAGAGCAGATGCTTTTCTGAGGTTGAATGATAAACTATCAGAATTACACTGTGCAATTACAGTGTGCTTAATTAGACAAGGTAGAGCTTTCTCTCTCTGTTGTGATGGTAAAAGAAATGAGTTGTAAAATGCAGCTAAGGTTTCTTGCTCAGGTTAAGATCTACAAAGATAAAGAATACTGTCATGTTTAAGGAAACAAAGGATACAGAGGTGATCTTGGGGGAAAGCTATCTGACATTGCAGATGAATCCATTGGGTTGTCTATATTTGGCAAGTTGTTGTTGGCATTGCCATCTGAGATTAATCATAAAATATTTAGTCTGCATCTTTCTTATCATATTTGGATCATTATGTAGGACAAAAATGGTAGCTCATAGTCTTCTCCAGGAAGTAGTGACTAAAAAGATGAAACTAGTTGAGAAATCTACAGTGAAAGAGGAGCAGAAATTGACAACTTGGCCATCAACAGATTGATGCCCGTTACTTAACTGTAAGAATGCTTTGTCAGATTACAGGTATTCTTCACACATTTACAGGCTCATTTGTTTCCCCCTTTGGCTATGGCAGGAATATTGGGAATTCTCTCTCTTTTTGAAAAAGTTTACTCCACTAATAACTGTGGAGATGAAGACAGAGTTAATGCAGATGTTGACTATCTTTCCCAGGTGTCAAGTCTGCTGACAGAGAGTGATTTAATGTCAACTGTTGCTGAATCAGTTCTAATTTGAAATCAGTTTAGTTTATAAAGATTTTTTGACTCTTCAGTCATTTAGTAGAATGTGTAGTGTGCAGGACCTAGGCCAGTGGGAATTTATTAAACTTATTATTGGGTACAATGCATGAAAGCATTGCATTTCTTGTTTGTTTGTGTTATCTACTGGAAAAGTTATTGAATACTGAAAAAGTGATTTTATTGACTGATCCCGCAAACTGACTTTCTGCTGCTGGTGACTGAAAAATGAATGCCCTTTGGAGTAATGTTATGCAGACCTTTATTTATTTATTTATGTATTCATTGATTGCATTTTTTGACTGGGAAAGTCCGACTGGCACAAAGTATCCTTTTCAGAGAAGGCCTATGGAGAAAAGTTCCAAATGATACATATATTACAGAAAGATTTATACACTGTGAAGAAAAACATAACAATTTACAACTGTATACATAGTCTAGTGAATAGTGTAGAAAAACAACTACATTTAACAAGTGTCTACAAAGGCTACTGAATACAGACATTTTGCAAAACGTAAGGCCAGTATGTTGACCTCTTAGATAAGGCATGTCTTTATGCTGCTTTACTTTTGATGCACATGGGGGAAAACAAACAGTGACTCACACTGATTGCACTTTAACATATGGAGGATGTTATTACCGAGCTCTGATAGGTAGCAGGCCAAATATTATCTAATTACACATTTTATTGTAGAGATGGTGCTGAGAGAAATGTTTGTTCCATTTCTTTTCCTTTTCCTTTGTTCTCATTTCTGCCTACTTTTTTAAAGCTATTTGTTGTAACTGATCATTTAGTGTTTTGTTTTGATTGAGTGATGGGGTCATTGCATACAGGTTAAGAGAAATGTTATTTTTCACCCTCAAGGAGATGGAAAGTTGGGTGTATGCCTCTGGCAGAAGGTTATATTGAAGAAAAGGATTTGGGCAATGTGCTGAGTAGGAAGCTAATCAATGCCATTAGATATTTTAATAAGAAGTCAGGTAGAGTGGCAAGTCTTGCGACCAAAGCTGTGAAGTAAAAGGTGCAAAAAAAACAAAAAACTAGCTGCAGAAGAATGGAGAATGGTTTGCAGTTCAATGCAAAGCACCTGCATGATATAATATAGCAATAACCCACGCCTGGGTGTGGGTAATGCTGGATTTACCCATGGTTGGTGTGGTTTGGTCATGAGGGCGAAGCCCGAGGGACCAAACAAAGCCAACCGTGGGTAAATTTAGCATTACCCACACCCAGAAGTGGGTTATTGCTATTATACCATGACATTATTTAAGAAAAGAAACTATTACTTTTCTTAAATAATGGCATAGTATAATGCCTGTTTACTGCCCTTCCGCAGATGTCTGGCATCCGGCAGTTCTGATGTACTGCGGCGCCTGCGCGGTACATCAGAGCTGTGAGCAAAAGCAACGGAGAAAGCAAGATCTCTGTTGCTTTTTTAGTGTCTCGCTATGTTAAATGAGTTTAACATAGCGAGACAGTTTTAAAATAAACGAAGATGTCCGTTGCTATTTTAAAACTGTCTCGCTATGTTAAACTCATTTAACATAGCGACATAAAAAGCAACGGAGATCTTGCTTTCTCCGTTGCTTTTAAACACTGTCTCGCTATGTTAAATGGGTTTAACATGGCGAGACAGCTTTAAAATAAGCAGCGGAGATCTCCGTTGCTTATTTTAAAGCTGTCTCGCTATGTTAAACCCATTTAACATAGCGAGACAATGTTAAACGAGTTATACTAATGGAAAAAGTCCGGGCGACGGACCTTTTCAATTAGTATAACTCGATTTACAACGAACGCTGGCCAATCAGCGTGCGTTTTGGGGGGGTCATGGTATAATATAGCAATAACCCATGCCTGGGTGTGGGTAATGCTGGATTTACCCATGGTTGGTGTGGTTTGGTCATGAGGGTGAAGCCCGAGTGGCCAAACAAAGCCAACCGTGGGTAAATCCAGCATTACCCACACCTAGAAGTGGGTTATTGCTATTATACAATGACATTATTTAAGAAAAAAAATAATTACTTTTCTTAAATAATGGCATTGTATAATGCCTCCTTGCTGCCCTTCCGCAGCTGTCTGGTATTCTGTGGCAGTTCTGATGTACTGCGCATGCCTACGCAGTACATCAGAGCTGTGGGCAAAAGCAACGGAGAAAGCAAGATCTCCGTTGCTTTTTAAAAACTGTTTTGCTATGTTAAATGAGTTTAACATAGCAAGACAGCTTTAAAAAAAGCAACGGAGAATATCCGTTGCTTTTTTAAAGCTGTCTCGCTATGGGTTTAACATAGCGAGACAGTTTTGAAAAAAGCAACGGAGAAAGCAAGATCTCTGTTGCTTTTTAAAAACTGTTTCACTATGTTAAACTCATTTAACATAGCGAGACAGTGAGAAGCAATGGAGATCTTGCGTTCCCCGTTGCTGTAAAAAAAAGAGTTATAGTAATGGAAAAAGTCCAGGCGACCGGACCTTTTTCCATTACAATAAGTCTGATTTACAACGTGCACACTGACCAATCAGCGTGCACGTTTTTTAATATTTAATGGGGGGTCGTTGTATAATGCTGTTTCATTCTCATTGTCAGTTTATGCATGTCCAAGTGGTACAATCTGTTTTTTTTACACTAAAAGTGCTAAGGCAGTCAAAAGGAAAGTACTTGGTTTTGTATGAAGGGGAATTTTACTTTTATGACAGTTTTTTTTTTGTCTGGGTAGGTCTGTTCCTAAGTCTTGGAGAGTAAGTCAGATAATTTTATCTAATCCGCCATTGAAGTCAACTACATTTCCAGATGATAGGCAATTATTCCTTATTAGTAAAGGGCTACTGCATTAGGCAATTATTCCTTATTGTTCAAGTGCTACTGCAAGCAATTAAATATTTGCTGTGGAGGTTAAATGTGGGGCTGTGTTATCACCCTGTACTTGAACTCAAACTAAGGATGGTGTCTGAAGGGTTGAGGGAACACACACTTTTTCTCAAATGTGTACAAAGCATGAGAGCTGTGCAAACTATTGGGCGAATACTGAATTATTTTTATGAGTGGTGTGGCAGAATCAGAGGAAAGAGAAGAGGTTCAAGAAAAAGGAGAACATTTTTGAGTCATACAGAAATGCAGAAGAGAAAAAAAGGAAGAGAGAGAGAAGGCCCAGACTCCGTCCTAGCTAAGACTAACCCAGAATGAGGTGAAAGGTGATATTTGCTGCTGCAGTGATTGGAGTGTAGACTTTAGGCAGAAGGTGAAAGGATAGAAAGATGCGTGCTTATTAGCTTAAAGGGATACTTCTTAGTTTGGCAGTGGTGAATATTCATTTGGAAATTGGTATTAGATGAGGAGATGTGTGAAGTATATGTCTGTATTTATAAGAACTAGCATAAGAAGCAGACTTGGGAGGTAGATTCAGTTGCTGATTTTTTTCTGGAGAACCAGGAATTGCCACAGTTATCAGTGGAACAGAGTATGGAATTGCAGTCCCCATTAATGTTGGAAGAGATTTTAGAGTGTTATGAAGGCCTAGTCAGCATGGGTTGCCAGACAAAGTTTATAATATAATGTGTAGAATGAACTTTATGTTTTTCAGTCTTGCTATTTCTTGTCTAGTCAATAAAAACCTTTAAGATTAGTCTGCTTTTGCTCAGAATGTAAAGATAATGTGGATAGCAATGATAGTTTGTCAATCTGATCCTACTGATACCTCTGAACTATGCTGTAAGTGAAGGATGGTAGGAGCCAGTATGGGAAAAGAAGTGACAACTGTGTCAGTAATGTGAAGGAAGGACCTCGCCGCCTTCTATTTATAGGCTTATTTGTGTGATTAATTGGAATTTTAAGATTTGGAGGCTTGCCGAGTCCTGTTATTTCAGTAAAACCCAGTGAATAAATGTAGTAAATAAGTCTTTTTTTCTTCTGAATGGTTTTATAACATGGAAAGGAATGAGAATTTGTCAATATCTGTATTTCTTGTAACCCTGTCCCTCAATGTCAGGAGTTGTGAAAGTGTAAAGGTTGGATATTACATCTGATTTTCAAATTCTAGCATTATACAGCATAGGTATGTGGTAGCAATTTATTAATCAGTTACTTTAAGAAAAGCCTGAATCAATTCTCATTTGCTGGTATATAACTAGACAGCCAAATTGATAAACTAGTTTTTGCTTGGTACAGGCATCATAAAGTAGTCAAACTACCTTAAAAGCTGTTAGCTATTTGGTCTGGAGTGTGTTTCAGACGTGTGTTTAATGAAAATTCTATACTTGTTCAAATTGTCGTTGCCTATCCCAAGGTGAAAAGCAGAGTGTAAAAGAAATCCATCAATCAGGTAGAGCTCATGAACCATTAATATTCTTTGTGCAGCAACGAGAAAGGCTGATACAGCGAAGAAAAATGCTTTGCAAGCATAGAACTATTTCTAAACATTCCAGGAACTATGCAATAGAATACTTGAAGAATTTCAGGGATATCTACGCAGGGAAAGCTGCAAAGGAATGACATACCTGCCCTCATTTTTAGAATTACTTTGCTTTTTTAGAGATACCCTGCATATTTGCTAACTGAATATACTTTGATTTGCAAAATGCTGCTAGTCAGTATCGTTCTATGTTCCTTTATATCTTCCTATATTTTGTACAGTACATACTTTACTACCTCAGTCAGAAAGCATTTACCTAGTAATAACTGGCAGTTAGTTAGCTAGTCAGTCCGTCATTATTACATTTGTGTGCGTGTGTGTGTGCGTGTGCGTGTGTGTGCGTGTGTGTGTGTGTGTGTGTGTGTGTGTGTGTGTGTGTGTGTGTGTGTGTGTGTGTGTGTGTGTGTGTGTGTGTGCGTGTGTTTGTGTGTGTGTGTGTGTGAGAATACTAGACTTTGTAGTGAAATAGATTATCCTTGTGGAACCTCTTATCTGTAATCAGATTCTCCCATATTAAATATGAAGGAAAATGCAATTTTGGAAGTTCCACCGCTTACTAATTCCCAGTGTGACACTGGGTTAACATCACAGTGATGACAAACCAGCCACTCAGTTTTATAAAAGATCTGTGGTTTTCACTTTGCCATTTTCTGAAACCTAAGCATGATTAACATTTTTGTTTACTTTTAATGGATGGAATCTGACTGAATAAGGAGTTGCAATTTTTCTTTGTCAGGAAAGTGGAAGCAGAGCAGATACACTCCTTGGGATTAATGAGCAATTGTGTAGGCTTCACATGAAGACCAAGCGATGTTTACGAGGAAGTGGGATGAACAGCAGGACTAATTGCATATGCATGCTGCTCATCACACTTGCACGAATACAAGCACATTTCCATGGCCAGGAAACCATGATGAGCATCAAAAGCGCACAGTAAACAAACAGTTTTGCCTATGGGCAAACCTCTTAAGCATGCTCATGTGGACAGCACAAAGAACTACATAGGGGAAGTAATGCATGTGCTACACTGACGAGTAATGTGTGCTGAGTGCGCTGTGTGCATAAATCAAATGTATGAATACAGTAGGTAGTGAGAGGGGATGGGAAATGGCAAGGGCAACAACAATACATGGGTTATCAGACAGGAAAAGTGTACTGAGGACAACATGCACAGAAATCAAAGAGATGTACACAGGAAGATGCCCGGAGGAGAGTAAATGCTCCAAGTCTAGTACAATAATTGATGTGAAAGTACTTATGTCACAAAGATAGCTTTGTAGTCATAGAATTTTGCAATATGTACTTTAGAATAAATATTGGCGGTCACTGTTCATAAGCAAATATAGATAAATTGAAGCAGACATGATATTACCGGATGTGACAGTTACACAAAATTATATTTTAACAGAGGGGAATTACATGACTCATGAATGTCATTCACAAGATTAGTTGAAATGACAGATTGGCAAGACAGTGCATACATAATGCATGCTGTAAAGATAATATCTCATTATGTCCATGTAACATGTAAGAAAATAGGAATGGCTTACAAGCCACAATCACCTTTTGCAAGAATTGAGCCCATGCTATGAATGTCAACACTGATGTATGTATAAACTGTGTTTGCTGCAGAAAGAGGTCAAATACATGTATGAGGAGGATCACCATTGAAGAGAATTATGCACCTTAATATTATAATAGTTATGCATCCCATATGTAGGTTACAAATATGGGAGGTGACATATGTAATACCCTTGCTTAAGGCACCTCTGTCTGACACGGTCATTATGCTGACAGACAACGACAAATACAAACCCCACACCATGATGCAATGTATTCCTCAGAAGTGGGTATTGTTGGCATCTAACATAGGAGGTAGCAATGGTTAGAGTTGCAAACAAATGAAATTAATGTGTGGATTAAAAAAGGATACCTGATAATGAATGTCACTCTATCCATACAAAGTATAATGGGGTGGTGTCTTTCATGCAGAACAGTTAAGGACACAAATGCTTACAGTCATTCAATGCTGGTTTGCTACACTTGCCTAATCACTGAGAAAATCTGCACCATAGTAGGATCAATGACTGTACCATGGTATAAATGCATTGCCAGTTGTCATATGTGTGGTTATGTGAAAGCATTACATCATGTGTATGAATCAAGGAATATGTGTCCCTGTAATCAATTAGAAAGAATCTTGCTGTATGTCAGACAATATTGCCTGATGCTAGGTATACCGAAACACACCTGTAGCCCCCTGTTGTTGTCACTGTGGTGGTAGAACAACAATTATGTCCAATGTAGATTTAATCCCATATTGAAACACATGCCTTACTTAGAAAACAACATGCACTACATCATCTTGTGTCCTCAGTCCTGAGGAGGTGTTGCACTACAACTGTGCTGTAATGACAATCCATTCAAATGGCAGCATCAGCGTTCAATACAGCCTTTCCAAAGGTAATGTAAAATAAACACTTGTAACAGGAAACAACATCTGCACTCGAACACAAGAAATGTGGGTGGCAACACTGTTAACAACATGTAGACTGGCTGTAGACAGTGACACTGAGATTTTAACATCACAGGCAAATGGTTTACTGAAACACAAGGGCAACTACGGATTTATTTGACAACTGTGACATTGCACATTTTAGTGGATGGCATCACCATTGTGTATTGCCTTCATGTTTCTGTAAAAAGTGATTACAAAACACACTATATAGAAATACTTCATATGTGTATTTGTGGCCTGTTCAGCACAGTAAAAGGAAGAAAGACAACCACAGATGACAGTCATTCCTGTATTCAAACTCAGAACAACCTACACACAAGTGTCTTACAAGCATATGCTACAGGAGAAATCTGAGTGCATGTGAGCCACGTGAATGCAGGGAGAACATGCAAACTCCATACAGAAGGCACCCCAGCCAAGAACTGAACTGAAAAACCCCTTGCTGTGAAGCAACAATATTAACTGCTGCACCACTGTGTGAGGGCATCAGCTGTGTTATGCAAAGTAGATGTGTGTGTGTGTGTGTGTGTGTGTGTGTGTGTGTGTGTGTGTGTGTGTGTGTGTGTGTGTGTGTGTGTGTGTGTGTGTGTGTGTGTGTCTAAAAATGACTTCTACAACTACGTCGGATTCTAAATGTTGTCAGTACTAACAGGTGTAACACACTCTGGCATTCATGTACATTCACAAAATCAGAAGAGTCTCACTGCTGTATTCGACTTCCTTACCTATTGACTGACACAATCTACACACAAGTGTATTATATGCGTGCACCACAGGAGAGGTATGACTTTTGTGGTGTGAGAGTGCATTGTTGACATGATGACCTCATCAGTGTGTTGCAGACAGTATGTGTTTGTGAACACAGTGAAAATGGGATGTGGGATTCATCTCACCATGTAAACGTTTCTTATGAATTGCAGTCAAATGAGCATACCTGCTAGAATAATCTTCCAGTGATGCAATGGACCCTGTTTCACACATTCGAGTTCATTGCTGTCAGATTAGAACCCCCTATCTTGTCACTCATCTTGTCAAACACATCAGAACTGAGGCTTAGTAACTTAAACTTAAATAAACTTATAAACAGAATGACTACTGCACTCATACATGTTAACACTCTGGCTGTTCTCCCAAAATGGCACTGCTGCCTGCATGTGCTCACTATTTATATCCACATGCCTACATCTGCAAATGCTTCTTAAAGTTACACACACACACTCTGTTCTCCATCCTCGCTCTTTGCGAAATCTTTTGACATGCAATTATACAAAACTAATTCTTTGTCATGCAGTCATACAAAATTAGGCACATGTAAAACAATAATGTCCAGGTTGCTGTGTATTTTACACTAGTTCTAGATATATGACCTGATCATATAACATAAAAATCAGTATTGGATCTAGCAACGAGGACTGTCTTCAAGGAATGTTTAACTCTGGGGACATCTGGGACATCATCAGGAATGGGAATAGATAGTGAGACATGTTCCCAGCATGTACATTGTCAGGGTTGCTCTGAGATTTAGAGTCTGTGTCACAGGTACAATTCTGTGATATCATTTCAGACACAGAAAGAAGATGCCTGCAGTTTCTCCTGTAGTCTATACCCTCAGATTCCACTAAGTTGGATCTCGGCTTGGCACATATGCCTCTCACTTGACCAATTCGATCAAAACCTTTCACTGTTTGCATCCTCACTGTCTCTCCTTCTTTTAATGGACAAAGAAATCTGCTTATTTTATCATAGCTGAACTTCTGAATGGAATGCTTCTTAAAGAGTTGGGCTTTGATTGCTCTGGTGTTTGTAGCATTAGGCACCAACAAACTTCAACTGATAGCCAATGTCATTCTGGTTTGCCTAGATATAAGTCGCTGAGCAGGTGAGCCTAGTAGATTGTCAATGGGGTATATTTCTGAGATTAAGTAAATTCAAGAACATATTGGTATTATCACACTTTGACCTCTATAGTAATTCTTTGCACTCTGTACTGCATGTTCAGCAAGGCCATTTGACTGTGGGTATTCAGGACTACTAGTAACATGGATAAAGTCACACTATTTTGCAAATTTCTGAAACAATTCACTGGTAAACTGGGTATTGCTGTCAGAAATAATTTTGTGCGAATTACCATGGACTGAGAAATTACATTTCATCTTAGTAATAACAGCACTGGATGTTAAGTTAGGTAGCAAATCGATCTCAAACCATTTCCAATAAGAGTCTACCAATGTTAAATAATGCTGATTGTTCCACTCAAATATGTCAGTGGCTACTGTTGACCAAGGTAGTTCAGAATCTGGCTTAGCTGAAGCGGCTCTTTTTGCAAATGCAGTTTAGTACTATTGCATACTGAACAAGATGAAAGCAATTTATCAATGTCCTTTGACAGTGAAGGTTAAAATACCAGTCCTCTCATCCTTCTTTTGTTAGTTTCTGAACATGGGTGGCCATGATGCAAAATTTGAATGCAGTCATGTTGTAAGGAAGTAGGAACAATAACTTTTGGACCTTTGAAAATTATTCCATCTTCCATCCCATCAGCATCTCATCCCTGTATGGAAAATAAGGTTGTACTTCTGGCAGTACACAAGATTGCTTTGATGGCCATCCAACACTGATGAAGTGGTTGAGTGTCTGCAAAACTGAATCAGTCTATGTATGATCTCTTAGCTCATCAAGTCTCATGGTAGAAATAGTATGCACTTCCATGACATCAAAGTCAAAAGTCTCTGCATCAAGCTGTTCCATTGTATTTCTTGCCAATCTGGATAAGGTATCAGCCAGATAAAGAAGTTTGCCTTTTGTGTAGACTATTTTTAAATTATACTTTTTTAATCTGAGCATCATTTTCATTTTTTGTAGTCTTGCTGGAGCGGTATGCATAGGCTTCTTTAAAATAGTGACTACAGGTCGATGATCAGTTTTGACTTGGACTGCTTGGCCATAAATATAATCATGGAACTTTGACATGTGAACACAATTGCCAAAAGTTCCTTCTCAATTTGAGCATACTGCATCTCTGTTTGGGTAAGAGTTTTAGATGCATAGGCAACAGGTCTGCCCTCTTGAAGAATAACTGCGCCAAGACCAAATTTTGAAGTATCACAGGAAAGAACTACTGGTTTGTGGATATCATAGTATCTCAGTGTAGGCGGGTTGGCAATTTGCTGCTTGAGGTTATCAAATTCTCTCTGATGTTATTCTAACCATGACCAGGCACCATTTTTGATGTCAGCTCTCTTAAACGTGCTGATAACGCACTAAAGTCAGGGATAAACTTGCCCAAATAGTTAACCATACCAAGAAAACGCTGTAGGGTTCGGACATTGTCTGGAGCTGGCATCTCAAGAATGGCTGCTTGTTTGGAAGGGTCTGGTCATAAACCTGTACTGGTAAATAAATGACCTACATAAGTAACTTCTGGTAGTCTGAATTTACACTTCAGAGGATTAAGCTTCAAGTTCACTTCACACTCTCTGTCCAGAACTTTCCTGAGGTTTCTGTCATGCTCTGCTTTACCATTACCTCCAACCAGTAAATCATCAACTATTATAGCACATGAATAGCCTGAAAATTTTTTTCTCTATTGCACACTGAAATAGTTCACTGGCAGAATTTATTCCAAAAGGCATCCTGAAGAATCTGTATCTACCAAATGATGTGCTGAATGTAGTCAACAGTGAAGACTTGCGATCAAGCATTACTTGTCAAATGAACTCTTTGCATCTAAGACAGAAAAAACAGTGACATTTGGCATGAGGGTGGCAGCCTCCTTGACTGTACACATAGGATGATGAGGTCTATTTAATGCCTTGTTCAAGTCTCTCGGGTCAAACTATATTCTGATTTCATCTGGACTTTTCTTATGAGCAGCTACTATGGAAGACACTCAGTTGGTTCTGTGACTGGACAAATCAGACCTTGCTACACCATCTTGTCTAACTGGACCTTGACCATGTCCTGCATAGCTATTTGAACTCTTCTCACTGGTCTGCCCACTGGACTGACCTCTGGGTCTACTTTCATGGAGTACACAACTGGAAGTTTGCCTAGCTTGTCTTCAAAAACATCAGCATACTCTGCAAAAGTAGCATCCCTGAAGCTGGAACTGGGACATGTGCTTACATGATAGACTTCTTTGGTAAAATAAATCAGTTTAATTCTCAAACTGTCTCTGAGACCTAAACTGCACAGTCTTCTGACTACATAAAATTGCAAGCTGTAACTGTTCCCATCCAAATAGCATGAAAGCACTACTGAGCCTTCGGTTAGAATCTCTTCACCTCCATAAGCAACAAGCTTTGTACAATTAGCCAAATTAAATTCATCATTAGTTCTCACTCTAGCAAATGTTTCTGCTGACATTACATCACACTTTGAACCAGTGTCTACTTTGAGCTCTGTGGGTTTACCATTGAACAGGACAGTACAAAATACTTTGTTCCTTGCCAACAAATCTACTGCATTAACCTTTTCACCGACCACTGATACACCCTCTACATAGAAAGTAGGGTTGTAGCTTTCTGCATAATCAACTTGCTTTTTGAGTGACCTTTCTTAACTTTTGAAAGTGGTAACATTGTTTATATTTGTGGCATTGCTGACCAAATGCTAAGCACTTCTCTCTTTTAGATTCATGACTGGCACCACAATTATGACAGTTAACAATAAAACTTGACTTGGGTTTTGCTGACTCACCCTTATACTGCACCGAGCATGTCCATTTTGTTGAGCTAGTCTTGGAACTTGCTAGAAAGTTACAGGATCTCCCAGGGGTAGTGTCTGCAGCTGCCATGTCCCTGCTTCTGCTTGCCACTTGTTGCATGCTGTCTATGCTTGTTCTAGAGATTGCTGAACCTAATCTCCTTGTATAAAATAGGTGCCTCTCTAATGTAACATTTGTCTGGGGTTTGCACATTTTTCTAAATTTATGTTTCAAGCACTCAGGGTCCTCTCTTGATTCAGGCGGTACAACAATATGCCAGTTTTCTTCCTGACTTGCATATACTGCTGGTGCATACACAAATGATTGTTCTCTTTCAATGTCCTCTGACCCAGCTAAGTTAAGCAAAATGGGTGCCCTTGTACGTGCATCTTTGTCAGAAAAAGTTGATTGTATGAAAATATCATATTTCTGTTCAAATACTCTCCATTTCTCTGCAATATTATGATTAAACACAAGTGGACTGGGTCTGCAAAATGCCTCTGCCATATCAACACACAGTAGTGAAGGTGCTTGGAATTATGTATGAACATACACACACACAAATATATGCCAGAACTTTATGCCAGAATTTGTAATTATGCCAAAGAGCACAACAGACTGATATAACTGCACTTTGCCAAATGTCTCTGTAGCACAGGAGCACTTTAAAAATCACCGTACTTTGCAAAATCACTCATTATCATGTAAGAAGTACTTCAAAAATGACTGTACTTTGCATACAAACTGTACACACTAGAAGAAGCTCAGAGTAAGAAACTCTTCAAAATGAATGCACTTTGCAAATAAACTGTATGCAGCACAAGACCCTTTCAAAATGGCTGTACTTTGTGAAATAACTCTATACAGTGTAAGAAACACTTTGAAATGGCGGTACTCCTCGAATAAATGTAAACAGCACAAGAAACTTTTTCAAAATTGCTGTATTTTGACTACACTTTGCAAAATAACTGTACTTTGCACACAGCAAACTCTTCCCCCCAGATTCAGTAAACTTCCATGCAGAAATAGCTTATCATTCCCGTGCAGCACGGCAGTGCACTATGCATATTCATGAAGGTGTGTTACCGTGCTGTAATACGGACACCATTCTATGTATGAGTGCAGGGGGTGTGTCTGAGAGCAGTGCTCTCACAATACACATGCCCCCTGCACACCAGAATTTCCATACGGCAATTTAAATAGAGCGAGATCACTTGTTACACCCCCAACCCATCAGGGTAAGAAATCTGGACAAAGCCATAAGGGACAATTGTCCCTACCAACCAAGAAAGTTGATAGAATAACAGGTTTAGCATTAGAATGGATATTCTGAAGGGTATGAAGTAAAAAATGCAACGAATACATTTTTTTTCACATGCGCAATAAAGTTTAAGAGTAGCTGCATGGGTGTGCCCGTTGCTTAGCTATGCTTAGCCCAGCTGAAACAGCATAATAAGTTAAATAGCAGTAGACATCCAACATAAGTGTAAGTGCAAGTGCAATAGTGTAGCAGTTAGAGCACACACCTTGCGTGTAGTCATTCACAGTTCGAGCCTCACCAAAGCTGTTTCCATTTTGTATGTGTAATAATTACAATTTTAATTTATTTGTATATTTATGTAGGAATCAACTTATATTTCTCAACCAGAGTAGTGTATTAGGTCCAGATGTGAGGTATCAGTGTAATAATGTAGTGAAACCCCCATATAAACACAAGTGCCCCATACAGTATAGTCACACAAGAATAAATGTAATTACATCACATTGGGGGATGTTAGGGAAGGTAAACAAATTTATATTATATAATGAATGATGAATCAATCCCATACAGGTGGTAGTCCAATAAAATAAAACAAAAGCAATGCTAAGCATTGCACAGCTATGCTGACTGAGTGTAAGCGTTGTGTACATATGACTGGTGAGAGATGCACTTATATATATATATCCAAATTGGAAGCCATGCACTCTCCAGCCAAGACCAGAATAGCTGGTCAAGAGGAGAAGGTCAACACCTGCACCACACCACATGGAACACATAGCCATCCAGAACACACACCAGCACTGCCTTCACATAAAAACACAAAATCCACACCCACCTTCAGGGAGGCTCTCAATAAAAATCTAACCAAGCAGCAGAGACCTCCAAGGCAGAAACGTACTCAACCACAACACAACGCTAATCATGAGACACATAACCTTCCTAAACAGTGTGCCACTCAACCAAAGTCCCTGAGGCAAAACAGCATGCCGAACACACTAGTCATAGGTGACACAATAGTGAGGCACACTGATGTTCTACTCACTAGGTTGGATAAGGAGCAAGTAACAGTCAACTGCCTGTCAGGCACAAGATCCACTACATAACGCATGCAGTCAGGTCCCTCAACAACAGGTAAAAATATGACTCTGTCATTGTACATGTGGGTGTGAATGACCTGAGACGTACCTCCCTGGACTACATGAAAAGAGACATGGAGGAGCTCTCAGATTATGTAGCCCAGGTGGGTATGACCGTAGCCCTGAGCAGCATCCTACCATCACCCAGAATGATGTCACAGTACAAGCAGAAAATGATTGATTCAACAATTGGCTAAGTTTCTGGTGTCATTCTAAGGGGATCCAGTATCTGTCTGCCTGGGATGACATGATTGACAGACCTCAATGTTTTGCCAGAGATGGCCTGCATCTGTCACCCCTGGGCTTCCAGATACTGGCAAGGCTCTTGCCACCCCTATAGTGCCTTTTTAAGTGGTGTTCCATAGACCAAACAGCTGCAAACAAATGTAATTTGAGGGTCATGCTGCTCATTGCTAGAAGTCTAAATTTCAAAAAGCACTCTCTTGAAGTACTCCTTAAAATGGAGAACATTGACATTTGTGCTGTAAAAGAGACCTGGTTCAAGGCACAGAAAGCACCCCTGCACTACCAGGCTACAACTCATTCCACACCATTTGGTCCCAGACCTTGGACCAAAGCTCCAAAGGCGGTGGTATTTCCATATTCATAAAGGATGTGCACATCTCCAGACTGATAGCCCAACATAACGCATTTGAGATACTTCAGGTGCAGCTAACATTGGGTAAGACAACAATTCAGGTCGTAGCCTGCTATAGGTCCCCAACCATGTCCCAAGATTCACACTCCACATTCCTAAGCAATCTGGAGAATATTAGGGTCCAACCTAACACTCTCATACTGGGCAACTTCAACTACCCCTCCATTAATTGGGAAAACTACTCATATACCAATACACTTGCCCAGCACTTTTTGGAATTCATTAATTACAATGCGCTGGACCAGCTCGTTCTTAACCTCACTAGAGGTAGCAACATCCTTGACTTGGTCATTACTAACATGGGTGAACATTGCTTTGCACCAATAGTCAACTCACCCCTAGATCCCATCACAAGCTAATCACTTTGAAAATCAACATCCCTCCCACCCCCCAACAAAGGTAACCACCATGAAAAACTTCTCCAAAGCTAACTTTGGGCTCCTAAAAACAGAGGTGGCTAACTTCATGGCACACATGAAAATGGAGAATATTTGCAAGACAGCCAAATCATACACCAATGCACTGTACGAACACGTACACAAATGTATTGATCTCGACATACCAAATAGAACTAAGATGCTCTCCTCAAAAACAAGGAAGCTAATCTGGTGGTCCCCTGCCATAAACAAACTTGACAACAGAAGGAGGGAACTGATGCGGAATAAGGTGAAATCCCAAGACTGGAAAATCTCCCTTATCAGCCTCAATAAAAGGTTGAGATCCCTCATCAAATACTCTAAAGCTAGCTATGAAAACAGAATTGCAGCAGATAGTAAAGACAACCACAAGGCGTTGTATAGTTATATAAAGAATCTCCATGGCAATACCCAGATTTGCTCTGAGCTACTGCACAATGGTACCTCCTATACCGAGCCAACAGATATTGCAAATATACTGACAACCAGATTCAGTGCTAACTTTACCCCTCTCACCCCCAAAGGACTAATCACAATACCAGTAGATTGCCAGGTACCTAGTATTACTGCTGCACAAGTTACAACAGCACTATCCAAGGGCAAGAATACAGCTTCTATGGGACCTGACAGTACCCCTGGTTGTGTTCTACATGAACTGCAGAGTGAAATGGCACCTCACCTCCTATGCCCTGTTCAATCACAGCCTCACCTCTGGCTTTGTCTCTACTGAATGGTGCACTGCTACAGTCATCCCTCTCCATAAAGGAGGAGTGACTACAGACCCCAGGGACCTATCGCCGCATTATCCCGATGAGTCTGATATGCAAAGCTGTGGAACACATCATCATGGACCTAATAAACAAGGATATAGGGACTTTCCAAACTCTGGATCCTACACAGTTTGGTTTTGTGAAGGGTAGATCATGCCTACTCAACTTGGTCAACTTCTTTGAGTCAGTCACCAGAGCAGTGGATAAATTTAAGGTGGTTCATACAGCCTACCTTGATGTGGCCAAGGCCTTTGATACTATTCCCCGCTCAGGACTCATAGAAAAACTTACTAAGCTAGGTATCAACCCCTATATCACTAGGTGGGTTGCAAACTGGCTCACAGATAGAACCCACAGTGTGAAAGTAGCTGACTCCAAGTCAGACTGCCGACCAGTCATGAGTGGAGTCCCACAGGGTTCGGTCCTGGGTCCTCTCCTGTTTGATTGTCTACTTCTCTGAAGTCCTGGCCCATATGAAGGGTCTGTGGGTGACAACGTTCACCGATGATTGCAAGTTTGGAGATATTATTAACTCCCCAAGGGATGCTGACATCCTACAGAAAGGCCTCAATGAGACCAACGACTGGTGTCAGAACCATGGCATTAAGCTCAATGCCAAAAAATGTGTATTCATCCCCTTTGGGAAAAGCCCAGTTCCCTTGAATTACCACATGATGGTAGTCCACTGAACACAGAAGGTGTTATAAGAGATCTGGGAACACAGGTTGACAGCAACCTCTGTTTTGACCATCATGTGGCCACTGTGGTCAGAAAGTCCTTCTTTGTGGCACAGCTCATTAGTAAGGGTTTTGCATCCAGGAAGATGTCTCCCTCTATCTTCCCTCATTAGGCCAATCATCGAGTAAAATGCCCCATTTGGCATGTACCTCACTAGACACCTGGAACAACTGGAGAGGCCAAAAAAGTACCTCACAAAGAGGATCCTAGGCCTTAAACACTTGTCCTATATGGACATACTCAAAAAACTCCAACTATTCTCTATCTCATATCGGCTACTTAGAGGCAATCTCTACTTGATTCACAAAACCATGTCTGACCCAGCTCTGTTCGAAATGCTACATCTAAAGAAACCCCAGTCCCTCCACACCACATGCTCTAGAGACCTCAACCTCATTACCACAATCAATAGAACATGCTGGTGGGACAGGTTCATAACCCAGAAACTGCCCATGCTATGGAATAGACTTCCCATACATGTCTAGCAGAGCACCTCACTGGCCCTCTTCAAGGGAAATCTTGATGAGTGGATGGAAAGTAGAAAATTCACCCCGGGGAGCACTCCAGTGGCTTTACTCAACAGAGGCACTAGGAACTAAGGTTGGGTGGCATGATGCAAGGGTAATCCTATGGGCTAGGCTTATAAAGGCTCCAGGGCCATTAGCCTAGTACACACCTATGGACCTATGAACCAATGAATGCTAAACAATGAATAGCCCAGCTAAGTGGATTTGCCCATTGATAAGCAGTGCTGAACCTGCCCCTTTAAGCACTGCCAGCCTTAGCTAATCAGGTTTACCCATAGCTTAGCTCAGCACATTCAAAACCATTCAATCACAGGAAAGGGTGGGAAATCAGCATATTTAAACCCCGCAGGCAGGAATACTGGTTGAATAACTGGTTGTAGCTCCCCACTGTAGGCAGTATGTTAGGTGTTGGAGAGGGCATGTGTTTTTGGGCACAGTGGTGGGGCATACAGGAGTCCAAGGTCATGGTATGACTCCTGGTAAAAAAACATGACATGAGATTGCTGCAGGACCAGTGGGATCCCAATACAAAGCAGAAGCCTGGGAAAGTCTCACCCTTGGACTGGTGAGCAGGTCCGGCACCACTATGCGGACTGGAAATGGAGGAAGAGGGAGCTCTTAGAACAGTGGGTCCAAGAAACAAGACAGAGGGGTGATGTCCCAGCAGTGTGTAAATTTTATAGCAATAACTGTTTACCAAAGTCCAGCCTGTGTATGTGATGGATATGTATGCGGGCTGCTAACCAGGAAGCCCATGTCAGTAGGTTTCAAAGGCTGCGTCACGAGGCTGGTGAGTAACAATCCTGCTTGTAGTAGTCATACCAAATAGATATAAAGGAGTAGAATGTCACCTGGCAGTATAAAAAATGTGTACGGTTTGTACTGAATAAACCAGACAATATGACAGTAATTGTCCCATATAGGTCATATTTAAATAAAAGTGTAACTGCCTGGCAATAAAGTTCTAAATCCTGGAATGGTTGTGTTTAGTCTGGTATTGTATGGCATGAAATGTTGCATTCACTAAGATCTGATATCTGATATCTGAATAATAATGTTGTGTTAACCACTGTTTCCCACACTGCGCTACATAAAAAATATATCTAGGAATGGCTGTATACGAATGTTATAATTACAAGGTCAGATTGTACAAGCCAAGAGAGACTTAGATAGGAAACATTGATGAAAGAGCCAGTAGTTTCTCAATAGGTTGCTCTGATGAAACACAAATAGTTGTGTTTCTAGTAAACACAGCCATGGTTCGAATCCCAGAAGTGGTAGTAAGCTGTATGCATAATTTCAACTAGGATTTTGTGAATATGTGTAGAAACAGTCAGGTAGTGTTAACAACCATTCCCCCCACAGGACTTCCAGGTAACAGAACTGAACTGCCTGACAATAAAGTTCTAAATCCTGGACTGGTTGTGTTTACTCTTATATTGTATGGCTTGACATGTTACATTCACGAAGATCTGATATCCGAATAGTAATGTTGTGTTAACCACTGTTTCCCACACTATGCTACATAAAAAATATGTTTAGGAATGTCTGTATAAAAATGTTGTAATTACAAGGTCAGATTGTAGGACCAAGGGAGACTTAGACAGAAAACCCTGAAGAATGAGACAGCAGTTTCTCAATAGCTCACTCTGATGAGACACAAATTGTTGCATTTTTAACAGACACAGCCATGGTTCAAATCCCAGGAGTGGTAGTAAGCTGTATGCATAATTTTAACTAGAATATGTGCAGAAACAGTCAGGTAGTGTTAAAAACCATTGCCCCCACAGGTCTTCCAGGTAAGAGAAGTTGAAAGTAGCTATAAGGTTAAATTATATACTGTGTACAAATATACCGCTGCCAAAACCAAGGTCATAGGGTATTGTAATAATACCTGTAGAGTAATGATTAGACCAATGATCATTAAACATGTGAGTACTGCAAGGATATACAAGTTAATTGGCATCTCTATCTTCTCCCCACCATATCTGCAAAAATAATCTAAACACACAAACCAATGGGTATATTTTTATATACATATATATGTATGTGTACATATATATATATATATATATATATATATATATATATATATATATATATATATACACACACACACACACACACACGCACACATATATATATATATATATATATATACATATATATATATATGTATATACATAAATATATATATATATATATATATATATATATATAGATATACATAAATATCCATATATATATAGGGACCTAAACCTTGTCACACATGCAAGAGGGATAGATTCCTGTCCCAAAGACTTCCATACTAAGGAACAAACCACCTATCTATATCAAACAAAGCTCTTCATTAACACTCTTCAAGAAAAATCTTGATTGGATGGGAAATAGGAAATTCACCCCGGGGATCATCTCTGTGGCTCTGCTCAACAGGGACACAGGGAAAAAATTTCTTGGATGGCAAAAGCCAGGGTACCTTTTTGGCTAGGCTTATATAGGCCCTAGGGCCAATAGCCTAGTACCTACCTATGAACCTATATATATATATATATATATATATATATATATATATATATATATATATATATATATATATATATATATATATATAAATATATGTGTGTGTGTGTGTGTGTGTGTGTGTGTGTAGTGCAGTCGGACATCGGATCCACACTCTGAACCTCTTACTGCAACAAATCTGACCAAAGGCATTGTAAATGGGGCTGAAAGGGCCCAAACTAGGGACCTCTTGTAATTATTGCCCTTATTCCTTCCTTCACAGCAAAACTGTTCTGATGATAAGGCTTGCCAAGTCTTGGACCCAGGGCCTTTTAAACAATGATCAAAGCAATGTATCATTACACCATCTGAGCCATACAAAATAGTGATGACATTCCAAACATATCAGTTAGTATAGTCATCCAACAGCAGGGAAAGGAGTCTGTAGAATCAGTCAGGTAGTCTATATATACATGTATATATGTATGGAGATGCATATATGTTGCCAAATCTATACATGATACATATATATATTTATAGAGATGTACATCCACATTCATATCCACATATATGCATACATACATATATATATAGAAAGGTCAATAAATATATATATATATATATATATATATATATATATATATATATATATATAAAGATATGTATACATACATATACAGAAATATATGCCAGGTACAAAGAAATGCAATCAGAGGGTCATGCTGCTGCACACTGGATTTCTAAATCTGGAAATTCACTCACTGGAAGTATTCCTTAAAATGGGGAACAATGACATCTATGCTGTATCAGAGACCTGGTTAAAGGCAGCAGAAGGCACCCATGCAGTACCAGCCTATAACTAATTCCACAACCTTTGGCTGCAAAATGTGGATTGAAGCTCCAAAGGTCGTGGTATTTTCATATTCATAAAGGATGCACACACCTCCAGAGTGGCAGACCAACATTATCCATTACAGATCCTGCAGGCGTAGCTAACATTGGGTAAAACAGTGGTTCAAGTTGTAGCCTTCTATAGATCCCCATACATGTCCCAAGACTCACACTCCATATCCATAAACACCCTGGAGAATATAAGTGTCCAACCTAACATTGTCATACTGGTTGACTTCAACTACTCCACCATAAACTGAGAAAGCTACTCTTGTACCAATGCTCATGCCCATCACATCGACCTGGTCCTTCCTAACATGGGCGACTGTTGCTCTACACATATAGTCAACTCCCTTGTTATATCTAAACATAAATTAATCACCTTTGGAAATCCAAAGCTCTCCTACCCCCCCTGCACAAGTAACCACCATGAGAAGCCTCTCCAAAGCTAACTACAGCCTCATAAAATCAGAGGTGGCTAACGTCACAACAGCCATGACAATGGAGACTAGTTGCATGACAGATGAATCAAACAACAATGCACTATGAACATGTACACAAATTCATGGATACAGCCATGCCCAATACAACCAGGACCTTCACCTCCAAAAAAAGGAAGCTGATCTGGTCGTCCACTGCCATAAAGAAACTGTACAACAGAAGGAGGGGAACTGATATGGAATAAGGTGAAGTCCCAAGACAGGAAATAAACCGTTATCAGCCTCACTGAATAGTTGAGATCCCTCATTAAAACTACTAAGTTAGCTGTTAGAACAGAATTGGAGCACATAGTAAAGACAACCACAAGGTCTCATACAGTTAAGTAAAGAATCTATATGGCAATACCAAGAATTGTTCTGTGCTACTAGACAATTGTACCTCCCAGACTAAGCCAAAAAATAATGCCAATATACTGGCTGGCATCTTGACTGCAAACATTACCCTTCACTCCCACCAAAGAACTAATCACAATACCAGTACACCACCAGGCACCCATTATTACTGCAGCACAGATTAAAACACCACTGTCCAAGGCCAAGAATACAGCTTCTATGGGACCTGAGAATATCCCTGGCTGTGTTCTACATGAACTACAGAGTGACCATTTACCTTATATGTGTGCCTTGTTCAAGCACAGCCTCACCTTAGGCTTTGGCCCTACTGAATTTGCACTGCTACATTCATCCCTCTCCACAAACGAGGTGTAACTACAGACCCTGGGAAATACTGCCCCAACTGCCTGACAAGTCGGTTATGTGAAGCTATGTAATGCATCATCATGCACCAACTAAACAGGGATATGAGAATCTGCAGACTCAGGATCCCACACAGTTTACCTTTGTGAAGCGTAGGTCATACCTGCTCATTCAACCTCGTCAACTTTTTGGCATCGGTCACCTGAGCTGTGGATGAAGGCAAGGTGACACATACACCCTACACTGATCTGGCCAAAGCCTTTGATAACATTCCACACTCACTAAGCTTGGTATCAACCTGTATATCACCATGTGGGAACAGAGGCACAAATACAGGGGTAGATTGGACATGCTGCTGTCATACATTGAGGCAGTTGCAGATTTCACTGGGTTTGTTGTAACATCCTTTATGAGGAATATGATATTGGTAATACCAATAGATGTGAGTATTTGCTGACTGCATTTCCCAGATTCCACAACTGATTTACCAAGGACACCAACTGTCTGGTGAACACACAAAACATAACAGGCAGATATGTGGCCAGTCTATACACAGCATGCTAGTGAAGTGGTATGTCAGAGACATATCACTGTGAGTCGTGACGTCTCACACTAAATGCATGTCCACACAAACCCTGTCAATCTCTCAATCCACCATATGTATAACAGCACTGATGACATAGAATCTGTTCACAAATCTGGGGATATGTCCCCCATGTTGGTTGGCTGTCTCCACATGTCCTGTCCTGTGACGTATTGCCACCCACTGTATGTGAATCTGTAGGTCACCACCTCTGTAATGTCCTTCACACAGGCAAGGAAATGGGGCAAGTCCCACAAAAAGGAATATCCCATATGTCAGAACTAACAGCAGTGCCCAGGCCCACAGCATAATACAATATGGGCACCTACATAGTGGTATGGCTGTAGCAATACCTGACATCTGCACATCAGTACTGAGGACAGACAGAAAGTACATAGCCAAAAGGTTATGCATTAGGATGAATGTTTTGAAAGGTACACATCTGAAACTGAAAGGTATGGCATTACTACATGACAGCAGTCTTCAATAACATGTCCAAAAAACATAGTAGTCTACAGTTAATATCAGCATATCAGATCAATATTCATTAGGAAATACATATAAACATGCAGCTCAAACACCAAGAACAAAATGCTCAGTACTCAGAGAACAGCTTTACATACAGGGGTGTATGATTCCAGTACTACAATCTGCATTCTACTCATACTTGAAAAATCACTGTTAAAGTACTAGTGTAATGATACAATATGTGTTAAACTATTTCTGTCAACCAGTGCACTGTAACTGGTTTAACATGCAAGTGTGACTGCATATAACCTGGGATACTACTCATGTATGAAACAAATCCAAATAGAAAATGTTGTGGTACTACCCATGTATACCAAGTTGTCCCATACAGTATACTCACACCCCTTGCTACTGTAATGCCAGCACATAGAAGGATGTTATGTACAGGAAATTAAATGGAAATACTAAAGATGTCATGACCCTGCTATTTTATCAGACTTTAAAGTGATCACTGGTTACTAGGGCTAAGCTATGCTTAGCAGGTTTAAGCATTGCTTAAATGTAAATGCTAAGCAGATTTGCACACTGGTAAGCAAAGCCTACACGATGTAAGTGCCTTTTCATTTAACTGTACGTTAGCACCGTATACCATCGCACAACCCCATGCAAACACACTGAAAGCTGCTCAAAAATGCCTTAACCACTCTGTATCCAACAGTCCTTGTTCTGCCTAGCAACAAAATAAACAGCCCTTGCAGGTCTTGAACCCAGGATCCTGCCCACCATAGGCCTATACAGTTTATCAGTAAGCCACCTCAACTGCATTGTTTGAGGATGTTTTCTCAAACATACCATTCTTTCCAGCCAGTTTACAATAGGGAAGAGACAAGTGTGCAATTAGGAAGGATTGGTATCTATAAATATATATATCTGAATAGAAACATACATAGAGAGAGAGTGAGATATATAGAGAGATCTGTATATGTGTACAACAATATATAGATATATTACCAATAAATACTGAGGTGTGTGTGTGTATATATATATATATATATATATATATATATATATATGTGTGTGTGTGTGTGTGTGTGTGTGTGTGTGTGTGTGTAGCCTCGGCGCTTCAGTTTCCCTGAACAGTTCATTGAACCGTGCTTCATACATATACATATATCTATATATATATATACATATATATATCTATATATATATATATATATATATATATATATATATATATATATATAAAATATATATGTCTATATATATATATATATATATATATATATATATATATATATATAAAGCCATGCTGCCACCTATTCAAACCATCCCTATCCCTGTAGTGCAGAGAGAGAGAGACAGAGAGAGAAATAACAAATGAAACATAAAGTGGAAAAGGGAAGAAAGATAAATGGTAAGTGGAACATGTAAGCAAGTAATTTAATCTAGTACCTGGTCTGTAATAATGGGAAATATGATTTGGAGGAATATATGTCTCAAAAAGACATGCTGTACTAATGCCCTGCTAAACAGCTGCTATGGCCATAGCATATGGCCCTCTCTGCAGTGAGAGATATAACAGACATACCTCTCAACGAGCGAGGAATCACATGTGGTGGAATAATTAAATATTTGCAATGATGGGCATAAATGGACATTCAATGATTTTAACATTTTTAACTATTCTAGCACCACTGTGAATAAAACTTTTTTGACTTGTTTTCTAAAGGCTTTGGTTTCATACCCAAACAGAGAACCAATATTTTTAAGCTTTTAATTGACATTAAGTTATTTATTAGAAAGAAAAACCTAGAAATACTTTTTTATGGTAACAAAAAAACACTTAGTGAGGGTAAACTAGTTCGTAAAAGTATGTTTAACCCGCCATTGCACCCACAACTAAAGAATTTTGAAGTAGTATTAGAAAACGAACTAAGGAAGTCACTCAAGACATATAATATGCAATCCAACTTAACTAAGGTTGAGCATGAAACCCTTAAATTAATTAGCAACAACAAAAATTTAAGGGTTATGAAACCTGACAAAGGTGGGGGGGGTGGTACTTATGGACCACATTATATATGAAGGTAAAATGCAGGAGATTTTAAGTGACTCTACTAAATACACTAGGGTATCTATCAATGAAATAAACGTGGCATACAATAAAATACATATGATGGTGAATGATTTACTAACAGAAGGACTAATAGAATTAGAGACACACAAATTTTTATATGTTGAAAAACCGAAGGTTCCTTCTATTTTTGGTATACTGAAAGTACACAAAGATATAGATGACCCACCTTTGAGACCAATAGTTTCTGCAGAAGGTTCTATCACAGCCCCTCTAGCAAAATACATAGATTCACGAACAACACCAAATGAAAAGCAACAGGACACTGCTGTATGTATGTAAAACCAAATAAAATTTAATCAAGATAAAAGACACTGGGTAAGCGCTTTCGGGATACACCCTTCATCAGACAAAGACACATTGTACAAACAGCATTTTAAAAGATGAAACAGCCAATGGCATCTAATGAAAAACCCGCCTATTTAAAAGGGTGTGTTTAACTGGTATGACATCATTTAATCCTGGTTCCCTGTGTGCCATAAACTCAATGATCCATCTGGATTCAGCCAAAGCTGTCTGATGTTTAACATCTCCCCCCCTATTGTACTGCCTAATGTTGACAATGGCTCTAAATTTAAAACTATGTGTTGGGTTTCCACTGATATGCCTGTACAAGACATTACTCAAATCGCTATTCCTAATGCTACTCAAATGCTGTAGGATTCTAACCTTAAACATATTGTTAGTCATTCCTACATAAAAACAGGGGCAATCAACGCATTCAGCTAGGTACACTATATTAGTGGTCCTGCATGTGGCCTTCCCTTTTAAATGAAACACCTTCCTTGTTATTGGATGCGTAAATGTAACTTCCTTGTTAATGTAAACACAGGCCTTACATATCCCACAGGGAAGTGTCCCTGCCATGGTCTTAAAGGATCCACTATCAGCACTCATCCTTTCATTACACAATAAGTCCTTAAGGTTCCTATTCCTCCTGTATCGAAATCTGGGACTATTGTCAACAATACCCCTAAGTCCAATATCACTAGTTAGAATATTCCAATTATTTTTTACAATCCTATTAATATCATTAATGTTGCTACCATAGGTAAACATTAGTTTGGGACCCACTTGCGTGTACTCAAGGTTATTACTACCTATTGGTTCCCCTCCCTGTGTTCTCCTTAGCCAGGGCTTATATCTCATCCGTCTGAGTTTAATACTACTATCAAAGGTACGATGTACCAATTCATCTCTGTAGCCCCTGTCCTTGAAACATTTACCAAGTCTATCCAATTCTTCATCAAACTGTGTGTCTATTGCACTCACCCTAGATACCCGACTCACCTGCCCCCTGACAATGTTGGGGAACACGTGTCGGAGATGCATGCTATCAAATGATAGCAGGGTGTTCTGCCAACACTCCTTCCTATGTAAACTGGAGACAAATCCTTCCTGTGTCTGTTCCACACAGACATCCAAAAACTCTATATGAGTATAGGATGTTATGGCTGTAAATTTCAGAAATGTAGTGGTGGAATGAATATAGGAAAGAAAGCGATCAAATGAATTACAGTCACCATTCCACAAAATAAAAATGTCATCTACAAAATGAGTATACATGATTATGTAATCCTTCCATATATCATTTTTTAGAATTGTGGATGATTCCCAGTTGGAGAGGACCAAATTGGCATAGGTGTTTGCACAGGGGGTACCCATGGCTACCCCCCGTGCTTGCCTATATAGTGAACTTGCTCCTATGAACACATTGTTCTCCAAGACAAGTGTCAGCATATCCTTCACTAACTCAATTTTATGTATATCTACACCCTGACCTACAAGAAGCTCGCCCACTGCTGTTACACCATATTCATTGTTGATAACAGTAAATAGACTGTTTACATCCAAGGTGACCATCAACAGTTCATTTACTCCGTTGGGTTTGGTAACATCCCCCTAAAGTTTCAAAAAGTGTCCTGTATCTACAAGAATATTATCAATCCGTTCCATATATGGCTTAAGGGTGACTTCCAGCCATATCAAAATGTTTTCTGTGACCCAACCCCTGCCTGACACTATAGGTCGCAGGGGTGGGTCATTCAAGCATTTATGTATCTTAGGACGAGCCTTAAATATGGGTGTAACTGGTTTATCCACCCATAAAAACTCATGTGTATCTGGTGTAATTCTCATATCATTGAGTAAGGATCCTAGTCGCTGATGTACCTTGTCAATAATAAGTCTAACCCCTATGGGATTGATCTCTATATAAGTGTCATCAGTCGTTAGCATATTTTTTACCTTATCATTATACCATGCAGTGTCTAAAACAACCACTGCCCCTCCTTTATCAGCCCCTTTAATAGTTAGGTCCTTGTTATCTATCAAACATTGTAAAGCCATCTTCTGTGCTGTGGTTAAATTGTAATATCTAGTAAAATTGCCATCTGAAAAATATTTAATCAAATCCCTCTCGCAACCATTCATGAAAAGATTCAGTGCAGTTATAAATGGTGGTACAAAACTACTCAGTTTTTTAGGGAAAACACAGTTGTTATCAATATTACCAAACATCACCTTCAACATAACATTTCGACAAAACAGCATCATGTCCATGATAATTTCATTATAAGAGCAGATCCTGCTCGGTACAAAGGTAAACCCTTTGTTCAGTACTGTCAGTTCATCATTGGTTAACACATAAGAAGATAGGTTATAAACAATACCGGTATGAGCATGAATAGTCAGTGTAGAGTAGTAGTGTCAACATGTGTCTGGTGCACGTCCCAAGTTGGTCCAGGGGCATGCGAATTTTTTGGACAAGTTACCTGCCGCAGTGAGAAAGAAAGGGGCGTGGAAGAGATCCCTAAGCGAGGACAGGGATGTGGACAAGAGGAGACGGACTCTGCACTGACTATTCATGCTCATACTGGTATTGTTTATAACCTATCTTCTTATGTGTTAACCAATGATGAACTGACAGTACTGAACAAAGGGTTTACCTTTGTACCGAGCAGGATCTGCTCTTATAATGAAATTATCATGGACTTGATGCTGTTTTGTCGAAATGTTATGTTGAAGGTGATGTTTGGTAATATTGACAACAACTGTGTTTTCCCTTAAAAAACTGAGTAGTTTTGTACCACCATTTATACCTGCACTGAATCTTTTCATGAATGGTTGCGAGAGGGATTTGATTAAATATTTTTCAGATGGCAATTTTACTAGATATTACAATTTAACCAGAGCACAGAAGATGGCTTTACAATGTTTGATAGATAACAAGGACCTAACTATTAAAGGGGCTGATAAAGGAGGTGCAGTGGTCGTTTTAGACACTGCATGGTATAATGATAAGGTAAAAAATATGCTAACGACTGATGACACTTATATAGAGATCAATCCCATAAGGGTTAGACTTATTATTGACAAGGTACATCAGCGACTAGGATCCTTACTCAATGATATGAGAATGACACCAGATACACATGAGTTTTTATGGGTGGATAAACCAGTTACACCCATATTTAAGGCTCGTCCTAAGATACATAAATCCTTGAATGACCCACCCCTACGACCTATAGTGTCAGGCAGGGGTTGGGTCACAGAAAACATTTCGATATGGCTGGAAGTCACCCTTAAGCCATATATGGAACGGATTGATAATATTCTTGTAGATACAGGACACTTTTTGAGACTTTTGGGGGATGTTACCAAACCCAACGGAGTAAATGAACTGTTGATGGTCACCTTGGATGTAAACAGTCTATTTACTGTTATCAACAATGAATATGATGTAACAGCAGTGGGCGAGCTTCTTGTAGGTCAGGGTGTAGATATACATAAAATTGAGTTAGTGAAGGATATGCTGACACTTGTCTTGGAGAACAATGTGTTCATAGGAGCAAGTTCACTATATAGGCAAGCACGGGGGGTAGCCATGGGTACCCCCTGTGCAAACACCTATGCCAATTTGGTCCTCTCCAACTGGGAATCATCCACAATTCTAAAAAATGATATATGGAAGGATTACATAATCATGTATACTCGTTTTGTAGATGACATTTTTATTTTGTGGAATGGTGACTGTAATTCATTTGATCACTTTCTTTCCTATATTCATTCCACCACTACATTTCTGAAATTTACAGCCATAACATCCTATACTCATATAGAGTTTTTGGATGTCTGTGTGGAACAGACTCAGGAAGGTTTTGTCTCCAGTTTACATAGGAAGGAGTGTTGGCAGAACACCCTGCTATCATTTGATAGCATGCATCCCCGACACGTGTTCCCCAACATTGTCAGGGGGCAGGTGAGTCGGGTATCTAGGGTGAGTGCAATGGACACACAGTTTGATGAAGAATTGGATAGACTTGGTAAATGTTTCAAGGACAGGGGCTATAGAGATGAATTGGTACATCGTGCCTTTGATAGTAGTATTAAACTCAGACGGACGAGATATAAGCCCTGGCTAAGGAGAACACAGGGAGGGGAACCAATAGGTAGTAATAACCTTGAGTACACGCAAGTGGGTCCCAAACTAATGTTTACCTATGGTAGCAACATTAATGATATTAATAGGATTGTACAAAATAATTGGAATATTCTAACTAGTGATATTGGACTTAGGGGTATTGTTGACAATAGTCCCAGATTTCGATACAGGAGGAATAGGAACCTTAAGGACTTATTGTGTAATGAAAGGATGAGTGCTGATAGTGGATCCTTTAAGACCATGGCAGGGACACTTCCCTGTGGGATATGTAAGGCCTGTGTTTACATTAACAAGGAAGTTACATTTACGCATCCAATAACAAGGAAGGTGTTTCATTTAAAAGGGAAGGCCACATGCAGGACCACTAATATAGTGTACCTAGTTGAATGCGTTGATTGCCCCTGTTTTTATGTAGGAATGACTAACAATATGTTTAAGGTTAGAATCCTACAGCATTTGAGTAGCATTAGGAATAGCGATTTGAGTAATGCCTTGTAAAGGCATATCAGTGGAAACCCAACACATAGTTTTAAATTTAGAGCCATTGTCAACATTAGGCAGAACAATAGAGGGGGAGATGTTAAACATCAGACAGCTTTGGCTGAATCCAGATGGATCATTGAGTTTATGGCACACAAGGAACCAGGATTAAATGATGTCATACCAGTTAAACCCACCCTTTTAAATAAGCGGGTTTTTCATTAGATGCCATTGGCTGTTTCATATTTTAAAATGCTGTTTGTACAATGTGTCTTTCTCTGATGAAGGGTGTATCCCGAAAGCGCTTACCCAGTGTCTTTTATCTTGATTAAATTTTATTTGGCTTTACATACATACAGCAGTGTCCTGTTGCTTTTCATTTGGTGTTGTTCATGCTTTGGAGTTTTAGCAGGACTTTGGCATAGCGTGCAGATTTTTTCTACTTAAAATACATAGATTGTAAGGTAAAGAAAGTACTTAAGAACAACACCCACATACTTCAGGATTCCTGGGATCTTCTTAGAAAATTGGACAAATCTTTATTTTCTGAAGGTTTGATTTTTGTTACTCTGGATGTGGTATTTGTTCACTAGTATTCCCCACGATATAGGCCTAGAATGGTTTGAAGAAATGTTAATAGGATTTTCAGGAATTACTCATAATGAGTTCAGAACAATTTTGGTATTAATGAAAGTGGTATTAAAAAATAATTATATATTTTTTGAAGGTGAATACTTCAAACAATGTAAGGGGGTTGCTATGGGGGCACATTGTGCTCCTACTTATGCCAATATTATTATGTCATACTGGGAAAACACCTTTATATTAACTTCGGTTTTTAGTAGATTTTGGACATTCTATGGTAGGTTTTTAGATGACTTATGTTTTTTATGGAAAGGCAATAATGATGATTTTAATTTGTTTTTAGAATTCGTAAATAACACTACTGATTTTTTTAAAATTCACACACAGATATGATACCCAAATGTTGAATTATTTAGATGTTAATATTACTAAGACTAAGGATGGTTTCAGTTCAAGGATTTTTAGAAAGGAGACTTTTTCAAACTCATACTTACATTTTACTAGTTCACATCCACCCCACCAGAAGAGAAGTGTAGTTAAAGGTCAATTAGTTCGTCTTAGTAGAATGACTTCTGAAGACACTATTTATTTTAATGAATGTGGATTTTTGAAAAGGTTATTTTTAAATAGGGGTTACCCGAGTGAACTTTTTGATCAACTATGCAGTGAAGTTACTAGGGAAAGAGGAGGAAAATTTGCACCTATTTTAGGTATAAGAGGAGTATTTGATAGACAAGATTCAAACAACCTAAATAATGGCGTGGATTTTGAATCTGGTATCACAACAACCTATGATGGTCAGTCAGGACTGGTAAAAAGAATTGTTAATAGGGAATGGAACAACTTTGCTAGACTATCTGACTTACACTGTATTTTGATAAGGAACTGAAATTCACCTATAGGAGGGGTACTAACATTAAGAATATTTTGGAGAGAGGTACAACTGAAAAATTGTTTGGGAAAGCTACTAGGAAAAAGTAGGTTTATTTAAATGTGGAAGTTGCAGTTATTGTAAACATCTTAATGTTGGACAAACATTAGACTTACCTATTAGACAAAGGACATTAACTCTAGGAACATATGTTAACTGTAACACCAAGGGTATAATATATTTAGCTACCTGTACAAAGTGTGATTCATTTTACATAGGGAAGAGTGAGAGAATGTTAAAGCAAAGAATCTATGAACATTTATATGACATCAGGACCAAAAAAGAAAACAATGCATTATACAAGCATACCATTACATGTAAACTAGCTACATTTAGATTTTTTGTGTTAGAATGTGTGCTGGTTGACCCTAGAGAGGGGAATTGGGAAACACTGGTGGAATACAGAGAACTATTTTGGCAAATTGTTTTAGAAGCAAATAGAAAACCAGGTCTCAATGACATGATTTCACTCAAGCCAGTTTTAAAATTGAGATCTGCTAAATTATAGGATTTTTATAATATTTTAACAAATATTGTCATTACAAAAAATTTTTTTAGAACATAATGTCATAGTTTTATTTAAGGTTCATTTTTATATATTTAAATTTATATTCATAAGCATTCAAGTTTTGTATATGTGGTTTATTATAGGGTATGAATTTTATGGTGGTTTTAGGAAGTATAATCTGTGTGTGTATATATATGTGTATGTGCTTTTAACTAACTCTAATTAATCAATTTGTTTGTCATTGGCTACCATTAATTAGTTAATGTATTTAAGATGAGTGCACCAAGAGTGTTGGTATCTGATGAAGTCAAGGAAGAAAACGTGTTGTGAAGTTTCAGCGTTAGTGAATTAAACTGTTCGTGTCACTTGTCCTGGATTTTGGTGCATTTTTTGTGATTACTAGTGAACGTTGGGGCACCTGCCTTCTTCTGTGGTTATATATTACCAATAAATACTGAGGTGTGTGTGGTGTGTGTGTGTATATATATATATATATATATATATATATATATATATATATATATATTTATGTGTGTGTAGCCTCGGCGCTTCAGTTTCCCTGAACAGTTCATTGAACCGTGCTTCATACATATACATATATCCATATATATATTTATATATATATATATAAATATATATATATACATATATATATATATACATATATATATACATATATATATATATATGTATATATATATATATATATATATATATATATATATATATATATATATATATATATATATATATAAAGCCATGCTGCCACCTATCCAAACCATCCCTACCCCTGTAGTGCAGAGAGAGAGAGACAGAGAGTGAGAAATAACAAATGAAACATAAAGTGGAAAAGGGAAGAAAGATAAACGGTAAGTGGAACATGTAAGCAAGTAATTTAATCTAGTACCTGGTCTGTAATAATGGGAAATATGATTTGGAGGAATATATGTCTCAAAAAGGCATGCTGTACTAATGCCCTGCTAAACAGCTGCTATGGCCATAGCATATGGCCCTCTCTGCAGTGAGAGATATAACAGACATACCTCTCAACTGTACAGATCTTCACAGAATGTCCACATTTTACCGCATGTATTTTTGTCTGTTCCTCTTGAGATCTGTACTTTTTTGGCAAATAGCTGAGGATTGCATTCATCAGGTAATGACAAACACTTGAGTTTAAGACTCCGCATCCTTAAGAATATTCACTGTAATGATAAATGTATCATTCTACGAACATCCTATGTTTGTAACAGGAATATTTCAAGTGTGTCCCTATTTAACCCCTCCCCATTATTTTAGGCATTGTCCAGATGTGATGCTCTGAGAGGTTGTGAGGTGGGATCACAGCTCAGGAGCCTGACTCACCTGGGAAAGGACAGCTCATATATGACAACTGTAGGTGTGTCTGTCAAACAGCTGTGACTGTGTCACTGCTAGGCCAGTTAATGGGATGTTTTCCATACCATGTTACCTATGATTATGAGTATGACACATGTTTGCCTTGTAAGTTAAGAGACCTATAGAGGGCATGTGCATAGTAAAGTACTGTTGCAGACGTGTGTTAAACTGCATGTGATATCTTGAATTAATAACATTCAAATGTACAGTGTTCTCCTGAACAATAAGCATATTTGTGACTGATATCTGTAGTCACATACACATATACCTGTGTTATTTCAGCCAAACCATTTTACAGGTCTGTCAGCAATGACACTGTAACATACTTGCCTACTTATGACTGTTGGACATCTTCCAGGTTATCACAGTGATGTCAAACCCTACTATGCAATCAATGTACTAATGTATGGTGCAGCTATATTAATACAGTACCGATATTGATGTCCCCTTTGACACCCATGTATGTGTGCCATTGTCCAGATGTACTGCTGTAACAGGTTGAGATGTATGATTCAGCAGCAAGACTGTAACTACAGTGTACCATACTAACATACAACAGAAATGTATACCAAGGATCCCCTAAGCACATGTATGTATGCTTATGTTCAGCTGGAAGGCACAATACTAAATCACATGGGTTTCAAGCATTCAGGTACATAGGTTGTGCATGTTGCACATGAATGTAATATCAGTGTCAGTGCATACAACAGACAGAAATGTGTACAACTATTGGTTGTTGCAATGACCTGACACTGATATGGGTACTAGAGTAGGCATGATAATCAGCTATTAATTAGAGAAGTGTCCACCTGTGTTATGACCATCTGTCCATGCCTACCACTACCAGCTATATCCACAGCTATATACAGTGGATATCACAAGTGTACACACCCCTGTTAGAATGCCAGGTATGTGTGCTGTATGACAATCAGATCACATAAGATAATTTCATAATGTTTCTCATCTTTATGTGACCCCTAACCTATACAATTCCACTGAAATACAATCAAAGGTGTTTCTAGGAAGGTGACCAACTATTGCCAAGTGAGGATGTGCCATGATGTTAGAGTCCAAACCAAGATGAATGAATGTTGTAACCTTCTCAAGAGGTGCATACACAACATGTCAGTTTAAGGGTGAGCACACTCATTCAACTGGCTTATTGTACTGCATATTATTTCCATATTTTTTTCACAGACCTGATTGTTATGTTTCCAATTGAATTGTAAAGGCTATAGGTCACACTACAGGTGAGAATTGTTATGAAATGAGTTATTGTGGTGTCATGTTCCAATAGCACAAATACCAGGCAGTGTATCAGGGGTGTGAACCCTTCATATCCACTGTAGCTATATGGACACAGCAGTGCCTGTATATCTAGCCTCCATCAAGGTAGAGTAATTCCCTTTGGTGGACAACAGCAATACACAAACCACATAATAGGTTGCTACATTGGCTGTACAGGGACACATAGGTGCAGGCAACAACTTTGAAGCAAGTCCACCTATATCTGAGGAAGTATGTAAGTTCACAGGTGACTTCCTGTAAGGCTGACTATGACTATATGAATCGGACATATCCACACCACCAAGGACAATTGCAACCATGTCTCCACATATGTTGTAAGTCTCAGATGAAACAACACAATTCACCCTGTACTGGGGGTAAAGAACACCTCATACACACATACCATGGATATAGGCAACCTGCATCACACAGGTTAGGTGGGAACATTGCCATACTGTCCACTCCAGTTGTATGGGTGATTTGCACATCAACCACACTCTTCCCATCAGCAATGGTGAGCATGTACATATTGCCTACTGATGGCAATGACAGCATATCTACATGGGGCATGATAACATCAGTGTCTGCATCCTACATGACCTCAGGAATGTGCTCAGAGCTCCATCACATACCACAGTCAAACACAGACCTGCCACCATCCACACACCATCAACATGAAAGATGCCCATTGTCAACCCTCTACACAGAAATGAATGGAAGTTAGAGGATTATGCGATCAAGTGTCCAACATTGGAGGGAAATAAGATAGCTTAGGGACAAGTGTGTAATGCAAGCTGCTATAGCCATGATAGCTTGTAGGGTTTCAGTGTAGTGTGGATTATTTGCAAGTAATATCCACTGTTGATGTGCATTTTCTCAACCTTATGAGGTCCTGTGACCTTTTTCCTGTTTATGTCTTCCAGGTAAGATGCAGAGTGCTTGCCTACCAGCATTCTCTGTTGGGGAAACAGACATCATCAAACAATATGTGATTTGACATTATGCCCTGTCATTTGGACGAAGAGCAGAAGATGTTCTGGAGAGGACTGCCTTGTGGAACAGTGTGGTCCACAGGGTAAATGATGCCAGCCTGCACAGCAGAACTTACTAACATGTGCAGCATCAGGCCACCAACCTCAAATGCCATGCTTGTCAATGGGCTACTGCTATAGCGAGGGACTGGCTAGCCACAGGTGGGGTCCCTGCTCTCCAGCCCCCCACTGACACCCAACAAGGAGCTCCTCACCACACTTGGGCCTCATGCTGAATGCACAAGCCATGACGCTGAGGAAAGCATTGTTGAGGTTGTCTGGACACACACACACACACACACACACACACACACACACACACACACACACACACACACACACACTGAATGATGAGCATGCAGGTAAGGGCCCAGTGGGGATTAGTACACTAATGTATCAGACATACATGTATCTGTATTGTATCTACATGTGCTACAGAGCTTACTGAACTTTCACATGGCCAAAGCTGCTGATAACTGCACAGCAGTGGTAAAGTATTACAGGTGACAGACAGTCTGCCTTCTGTTCCACCTGTACATCATGTTTGTTCTTTCTGTCTTGCATTTAAAATAGCATTATAGCTTAGCACTTCACCAGGTTATTGTATCAAGAAGTGTGGCACACCTGTGAGTCGTCAGCAGTACTTGCGCGGGCCCTCCTGGCATGTTTGAAGGGTGGTTATCTGTGCTTTCACCCATTAACCTGGTGCACTTGTCCATTCTGGGGCACTGTTACAACTGCCGCATGTACAGAGATAATCCTCCCCTCTAAACTCTAAACACTCAGACCTGTGAGGGTTATCCATATATCACCCAATGTGGGCTTATACACTCTCCAGCAAAGACTGGACTGGCCGGTCAAGAGGATAAGATCAACACCTGCACCACACCATGTGGAACACGTAGCTCACCGTGACACCCACTTTGACAGCCATGACATACAGTGAAAAGCCACACACCCACCTTCCCAGAGGCACTCAGTGGATATCTACCTAAACAGTACATACCAACAATGCAGACACCCACTTAGACACCACGACATGGTACATGCCAAGGGATACATATTTAACCTACACAGTGAGCCCCCAACCTAAGTCCCTAAGGCTAACCACCTTGCACAATACAGTGATAATGGGTAACTCAATACTGAGGCACACACATCCCACTCACTAAGTTAAATATGGAGCAGTTAACAGCCAAATATCAATCACATGCCAGCATCTAACACATGACACAGCCAGTCATTCACTCCACAACAACTATGAGTATCACACCATATCCATGTGGGTGTGAATGACTTGGGACACACCTCCCTGGACAACATGACAGGAGACATGGTTGAACTGTTTGACTGTGTGGTCCAGGCAGGTGTGACAGTAGCCCTGGGTAGTGTACCGCTGTCACTCAGAATGATGGTGTGGTAGTATGTGTTATGTGTCATTCTCAAGGGATCTAGAACCTCTCTGCTTGGGATGGCATGATTGACAGAACCCAATGACTTGCCATGGATGTTCTCCATCTGTTACCACTGGATTGTCAGGTACTGGCTAAGTGTCTTGCCACCCTTATGGTGCCTTATTAGGCAGTGTTCCTAATGTTATTACCAGCATAACAGCTGCACATGTATGCAATCTGAGGGTCATGCTGCTCAACAGTGGGCATCTAACTGTCAGGATGCAGTCACTCATAGCAGTTGTTGGAGTGGAGGACACATGCCTGCTGTAATGGAGAGGTGGTTCACAGCAGCAGACAGCAGACCTGCAGTATCAGGCTATGACACATTCCAATGCTGTCAGCCCCCAAACATGGACCACACCACACCTCCACAGGTGTTATTGTCTCCATATTCATTATAGATAGGAACACCTCCAGACTAGTATCCCATCATAATGCACTGGAGATGCTTCTGGTGCAACTGCCTTGGGATAATAGTGCAATCCAGACCATAGCCTGCTATGGGTCCATATCTATATCCCTAGACTGTCAGTGCACATTCCTCTACACCCTGCTATCTATGATGGTCCAACACATCACTAATGTAGTGTGAGTCTTCAACTAACTCTCCATCACCTGGGGAATGTAGCCAATCACTAGTACAGTGGCCCAACACTTCTGGGATTCATCATTTCCATTTCCCTAGACCAGCTCATACTGACACCTGTTGGAGGATGTAACAACCTTGACCTTTGTTGACCACTTAAATATGGAACCATTGCTCATCCCCAGATGTCAATCCCAGATTCACACAGGCTATAATCAACATGGAACTCAACATGTCAGCCACACCCCCATGAAGATAATCACCTGGCAAAACCTCTCCAAAGCTGACTTTGCAGCCATGAAAACAGGGGAGGATGTCTCCACTGCACCCATAGCAATGAGAAGTAGCTTCATGACTTTAGAATCATATACATAGGCACTGTACAAACAAGTACATAAATGCATGGTACTAGCCAGAGCCAACAGAACCCAGACACTGTCCTCCAAATACTGGGAGACAATGTGATGGTCCCCTGCCATTACTAAAGTGTACATCAGAAGCAGAACACTGTTGCAGGGAAAGGTGGTGTCCCATGACTGTTGAATTCCCTTATTAGCCTAAAACACAACTTTGGATCCCTCATGAAATCCCAACAGGCATCTATGGGAGCCGAGATGCAGCAGACACTAACGACAGTCACAACAGCCTTTGATAGTTACATCAACAACCTCCACAGCATTAACCACAAGTGCTGCAATTTACTGCACAAAGCTAATACCTATCCTGAGACAACAGATATTGGCCACAGTGTTGACAACACATTCAATGCCAGCTTTATCCCTCTCTCCCCCCAGAAGTGAAGTGCTGAGTGAATGTGCTCTCACATGCTGTATCCCATTTCTGTTCTAGGTGTCTGTGTGTCACCAGGGTGTGGCCCTGCAGCAAGGCCACAGGCTATGGCAGTGTGGTGACCCATCCACCATATTATAGGCAGGGTACAGTATGTGCACAGTAATCCCTGGTCTCTAACACAGTGATTCATATGCCTCACAGATTATAGGGCTGAGAGTTGTACACAGGTATATGTTGATGTACAACATCTGTTGTAGAATGGAAAAGGTACATGTTCTGGTTTGGACACACCTCCGATTGCTAATAACCAGAGCCACAGGGGATATTCATCAACCAAACACACTGGGATTACTATTCACACACACACACACACACACACACACACACACACACACACACACACACACACACACACACACACACACACACACACTTGCCAGTACTGAGATCCATAGGTTCATTGCTTCATAGGTGTGTAGTAGGTGGATGGGCCTGAAGGCTCTACAAGGCTAGCCCAAGGGAATACCCTGGCATCAGGTCACATGACAATAGTCCCCAGTGTAGCTCAGGAGTATAGTCACTGGAGTGGTCCCCAGGGTGTGGGTATTGTATTCCCCATCCACTCATCCAGATTTCTATTGTGGGTGGCCAGTGATGTGCACTGCTTCCCATATATGTGATCTATATTCCATAGCATGGACAGCATCTAGGTTGTGCACATGTCCCACATGCATGTTCTTTGATGTGTGGATGTGTGCTTGAGGTCTCTGGGGCATGTTGTGTGGACAGAATGGTATCTTCTGATGTCGCACTCCTGACCTCATTTGGTGAGACCTGGCTATGTAACTGAGGTAGTGATTACACCTACATTGACAGTATGATATGGGTATTCAGTGGAGTTAGTGGCATCTGTCCATATAGGGCATCTGTATAATGCATGGTATTCCCTTTTTGGGGTACGTTTGTAGTATCTACAATTGTTGCAGGCATCCAGTGGGGTACATGGCAAAAGGGCCACTGTACACATTTATTGGGCTACTGAGGGGATGGAACAGGGTATCATGTCCTTTTACTTGCTGGATAGCACACACTCAATCAGGAGATGTAACACATCAAAGTACTTTCTGATGTCAGTGGCACTATTGTAGTCAGCAGGCATGTAGTCCACTGCAATCACACTGTGGATACTATCTGTGAGGCAATATGCAGGGGAACTACCGATATAGTGTTTGTTGCCTAGCCAAGTGTGTTTGTGTATGATACGTGGGTGGAGAGTGGTCTCTGAGTATTAGAAGGGTTGCCTATATTTTTCACTAATCCATATTGTCACATAGTCATTGCACATGGCACTAGACATTTAGGGCTGTGGATTGTCTACACCAACCTCTATGGTGTTTGATAACTGCTGGCCTTGTAATGTGGCCATTGTGACATACACTAAGTCCTCAACATAATAATTTAGCAAAACACGCCCCCCCCCCATGGATCCTGTTATTACACAATCACACTGACTCCCACACAGGATACTGATGACAGACACTCACACATACACCCCACTGGATCCTGTTATTACACAATCACACCAACCCCCACACAGGATACTGATGACAGACACACACAGACAGGCACACACTTGCCAGTACTGAGTTTTTAACCCCTACCTAGCTATGTATTGCTACTACAGTGTACTGCATTTATCACAATGCGCCACGGAGCTTATAGGATGGATGTTGTCCCAAGGTACTTCTAAGGTGAAGAACATCACCAGCCCTTGTAAATACTGGAATTGGGTGATACAGTGGGTGAGAGATTCCAAAAAATATTTTACCCTACACACACATTTACATTTGCCATGGGTGAGGTTCAAACCTCTATCTAACTATCTTTTCAGACCATTATGTTACAAATGTATCACATGCACCACTGACCTTACATGTTTTAGATTTGCCAACAGCTACTTCTAAGGTGGATGATATCTGCAGGACTGCTAAAGTCAGGCAATGAGATGTGTACTGGGTGTAAATGGGGCCAGAATTTTTGAGGTACAGACATACATATGTAGACATATGTAAACATACAAGCACTTGCCAGGGATGAGATTCAACCCCCTAGCTATGTAGTTATTGCTACTACATTGTTCCACATTTATTGCACGCACCATGGATCTTATATGTTGAAGAGCTGTGCAAAGGTATCTTTGAAGGTGAGTGACATCAGCTGCAGTGCTAAAGGAGAGATAAGGCAATTGTTGTTAGTGTGAATGACTACAAAATCAGGTCTCTACAAGGATACACACAGTCTCTCACACAAGCACTCACATTTACACAGTTATTAGGATCAGGATTGAAACTCCTACCTAACTAGTTTCCTACACTATAGTATTACGCAGTTATCACAAGCACCATGGAGCTTATATGTTGGAGAGCTGTCCAAAAGTATCTTTGAAGGTGAGTGACATCAGCAGCAGTGCAAAAGGAGGGGTAAGGTAAGTGTTGTAAGTGTGAATGACCACAAAATCAGGTCTTTACAAGGATACACACACTCTCTCACACAAACACTCACATTTACGCAGTTGTCAGGATCAGAACTCCTACCTAACTAGCTTGCTGCTCTATAGTATTATGCAGTTATCGCAAGTGCCACGGAGCTTGTATGTCGGAGAGCTGTCCAAAGGTATCTTTGAAGGTGAGTGACATCGCCAGCAGTGCTAAAGGAGGGATAAGGGAAGTGTTGTTAGTGTGAATGACCACAAAATCAGGTTTCTGCAAGGATGCGCACAGTCTCTTACACAAACACTCACATTTACACAGTTGCCAAGATCAGGATTGAATTCCTACCTAACTAGTTTGCTACACTATAGTATTACACAGTTATCACAAGTGCCACAGAGCTTATATGCTGGAGAGCTGTCCAAAGGTATCTTTGAAGGTGAGTGACATCAGCAGCAGTGCTGAAGGAGAGGTAAAGGGGGTTTAGTGAGTGTAAACGGCCTCAACCACATTCATCTAGAAACACACACATACACACACACACACACACACAGACATGACTTTATATTTCACACGACTGAGATTACAACTGCTACATGAATACCTATTTGTACTGTAGTGTTACACAGTAATCACAAGTACCACTGACACTATAGGCCTGAGGGCTAACCAAAGGTATTTCTACAGTGAATGACATTAGCACATCATGTGATATAGGCCAATGGGATGTGTAGTGGGTGGGATAGGCCTCATAATGTGATTATCTTTGTCACTGTCTGTCTTTTTCTTCCCCTAATCTCTGTGTGTGTGTATGGTTGACATATTATAGTATGTTGGCCTTAGATATGTGTTTGTATTCCTATCCAATTTCTGTGTGTGAAGTATCACTGGTGTACAATTTGGTGTATGTGCAAAGACAGCTGCAAATAACTGATATCTGTAGTCACAACCGATATCTGTGTTGTGAGACATGGGCTTAATTTTTCTAAGTATAGGAGCATGTCCCATATGACCTTCTATATTGAGTGTGTGCATCCATTCCAAGGAGGGTCGGACTCCAGTTCAGGGATTTGTGCTACAGCTGCACCTAGCAAACTGTTTCTGCGGGATATCTGTAGATAGGTTGCCAATATGGACACACAATGGGCTTAAGATACAGGGGATACTGTAACTATTGCTGTCTGTGCTGCTTGTGTGACATGTTTGTTTATAGCATAGATATTCTGACATATGTACTATTGTACACTGTGATGTTTCATCAACTACTGTCAGTTATCATTCTTTGCTCACAGTTATTTACTGGGTAATACAAGATGAATGAAGCTGAGACCAACATTCTGAGGCATATAGACTACACATTCTGGCACACACCTGTCATTGTGGAGGGGTAGCTACAGAAAATAGACTGCTGTTTCTGTGTAAATGGTGGAACACCTTGTTAGTATGCTGGCTGGGGTTCCCCTCCTTGTGCTTTTCAGAACTTCACGGAATGGCCATATCCTACTGGGGCCCTACCTCTCAGCTGTACAGATACACCAAGGTTATCCAGAGGCAGGACTCATATATCTGGTCAGTTTACCTTCACATTGTGCTTTACAAGTGATTTTGTGGCTATTCATTCATGGGTTTGCAGTTGGGAGTAGTATGGGAGGAAATTAGAGTTTCAGACTTCACAAACTCCATGACATCCATGCTTCTACACCCCCTTCTGTTATTCTCTCCTCCACCTAACATTATGTAAGCAATACTCAGCGGTATCTCTATAGTTGGGCCTTTATCCCAGTAGTATTTATGGCCTGGTCCACAGTCCTTGAAGTAGGAAATGGGAAGGCATGCTACTGGCATTTGTCAACATGGCCTTGCATTTGTTTTCTGTTTACTGTGTAGGTTGTTAGTTGGGACCCCCTGACATTCTGTACATTGGCACTATGGGTAAGGCATGGCCCTTTACAGAGGACTGTAGGCCATTTGAGAGTGCTGCAGGCCATTTGTTACTGCATTTCTACATGGGATTGTGTGTGTGTGGGGGGGTCCAAACCTGCAGACTTTAACATTTGAAATGACTGTACTGTTATTTTGGTTACTCTGTTGGTTTCCATTTCATATTGTATTGTGACCTATCATGCAGACAGGAGGCATATCAATAGAGTACACATGTTAGATCTTAATGGCATATATTTCGGTTTTAGACTTCTTACCCTTCTGAACTAGAATGCAACTACCAGACCTGTTGTAGTATGTCTGTGTAGGTCTGGTGGGGGGGGGGCTGTTCACCATTGTCATCATTTGGGGGCCTTTGCTCAGCCTTTCTCAATGGTCATCTACACCTGTCCTGTTGGGTGAAGCTGGTGTTGGATATGTGACCCTCACTGACATCCATGTTTATGTGACCTATTGACACCCTCAGTTCTTTTAGCCATCACATGTACTGTAGTAAGGGTTATCACCTTGTATAGTGCTACCTAGTATGTTGACACCAATATTTGTCATGAATTTCCTGCTGTCCCATATAGCCGTCTGCTGCTGTCCCATTCAAGTCACCCAATTCCCTTGAATACTTGCATCCATATCATACATACAAGTATGAGAACGTGCTACTCCATTCAGTAATTGATAGGAAGAGTGAGTTACCTTGTTGCTGGTCCAGTACTGAGGACAGTGCTGGAGGTCTGACTATGTTGGATGCACATAGTACACTCCCTGTACATGGTAAAGCTCAGGTAGTGTCATGTTTGGCATCCTTTTTTTCTGAATGTGCAAGTCGGACAGAGGTATCAGTCCTTGGGTCCCTACAGTGTCAGTGTGTGTGTTATACATTGCCTCTTTGCCAAGGCCTGGGCATACTGTGCATACCTCCTTCTGCCTACAGGGCCAGGCTCAGGATGTTCCTCCTCTGAGTCCTTATGGGCCTGTGCTGGCCTTGGCAATGGTGGGGGGCTGTGTGGCCCTGTCCAGTGCTGTTCCTGCTGCAGCTGTTTCTGCAGGATCATATTGTGTAGCATGGCACATACTATGAACATTTGTGTGCATGTAGCTAGAGAGTACTGCAAGGCTCCACCGGATATGTCAAGGCAGTGGAACCGTGACTTGAGCATCTCAAATACACACTCTACAATACTCCTGGTGTGTGCGTGTGCATTTCTGATGAGTTTCATCAGTCACGGCTCCAGTGCATAGCCAGCATCACCGACTAGATGGCCATATGGGATGCCCCCCCCCCCCAGCAAATGCCTGATACAGCTGTGAGCAATGCCAGATGTGGGAGTTGTGATAGCTTCCAGGGCTGCCAGCACATACATTCATGATAATGCCCTGGGGATTGCACATGACCTGGCAGTTAATGGAGGAGAAGCACTTGCAGTTTATGTAGACCCTGCCCCACTCACCGGGTGGTGCTTTGATGTGGATGTGCATGCAGTCTATAGCGCCAACTACCTCCGGGTATTCTGCTATACGGTGGAAGAGATGCATATGTGTGGTCAGCACCTCATGGGCAGTGGGGAAATATATGTGCTCATTGGAATGTTGTGTCATGGCATCCAGGAACTGGTGGAGTACCCTCAATACTGATGCCTGTAAGACCCTCATTATATCCCCACTTGGTCTTTGGAAGGTACCTGCGGCTAGTATTCTTAAGCCTTAGCATACCTTGGTATTCACTGGGATAGTTTCCCCTCTATTAGTTCTGTGTGTAAGGCATTGTCGGCATAGCTCAACGATTTGCTGTAGAATATCCCTATCAATTGTATAGCACTCTACTATCTCCAGTTCATGTAAGCCTTGGTAGGTTACCCTGGGTCTGTACACTCTTCTCCTTCTCCTCACTGTGGGTTGGTTGTCAGCATTCTCCTCCTCACCACCCTCAGTCTCTAGCACATATTGATGGAGTAAAGCAGCAGCAGCCTCTAACATTTTTAGTTAGTTTTGCCAGTTAAAACTACCCTGTCTGTGTACACCAGTGATGTAGAGTTTGGGGGAATAAACAGTCTGTAGGTATCTGCATAATTTATATTAGTGTGCTGTGCTGCTGCATATGTAACTGGCTGATTCTGATACATTCCACCTGCCAGCTATGCTAGTTTTCCTTGATTGCCTTCCTACTGCTGTTTCCCCTTCCTGGTTCCTCCCTATTTAAGCCCTGAGGCACGCTGCTCCTACCCAGTGCTCAAATGTAAACATTGCTGCCATTTCCTCTTTTTTTTTTTTGTGTTTAAATCCCGGTGCATGGTACGCACACCCATTTAGTCTATATACACAGTGCCCAGGCACATCTGACACGCCTCCTTTCTTAGCTGTGCTTAACTAAGGGCAAACACAAGCCACAGAGCTCCAATGTGCTTACAGCAATCATGACACACCCCCTTATCAGGTCATTCATCTCTTACACTTACACTGTTGTATTGCTGCACCTACACGGTTAGGTACAAGCTGACACTTTGAGGAAATCTGTGATTCAGTATAACTCCCCTCATTTGCATACCACAGTGTGTAAGTCGTTAGTTACTGCCCTAAGCTTAAATGGCCATGATCAGCCAAAAAGAAAAAGTTTAATTTAAAAAATAAATAAACTGTTATTAATGCCAATGGCCTTATATATGGCCATCGGCATGTGTGATTGTAATACATGCTTTCCACGAGCTGTCCTGCTTCATTTTGTTCAGATGCAGAAATGTATTCAGTTACTTACTGAATACATTTCTGCTCTGACACTGTTCCTGCATGGAGTCTGGCCAGCTTTGTGGATTGCAAAGTCACCTCATTTGCATGTTTTTTACCAGCAAATGAGGTGATTTGCATCCTGCACTGCTTTTCATGCAGGAACAGTGTAGGGCCACTCATGCATGTGAAAACAGCACTTTCCTGGATCGCTCTGCAGCCATTTTCCATGCAAGAGCTCCTACACTGTTCCTGCATGGAAATCAGCCATTCGTGAATCCCGGGGTTGAAATAATTGCACTGTAATAAAGCACTCACTCTGCAAACACTTTGCACACCCTGACATATTTCAAACAACTCTAGTTATGCTTTAAATGGCTTCAGTCAATGGAAAATAGTAGTTTATGCCAGAAACAATGTCTTTTAATACAAAAAACATGCAGTTGCCTTGCTCTTTAAACTTATTTTACTTTTATTGTACTTGTTATGCCCATTTAATCTCTTATCACACTCGTACTTTTCTTGTACTTGTTTTACTTTAAACATGCTTGTTATGTAAACTGGAGGTAATTTTGAATCCCATATAAATATTTTTGATAGTTTTATCAAATAACGGGTTTCAAATACTTTATTTAATTAATACTGTGTTTTGTGTTTCTTGTTTGATTAATAATGTGTTTTGTGCCTTACCAATGCTCTGTTTACTTTTCTTTGAAAAATAAATCATCTGTGCAAGTTTTGGTTACCTGAAATTAGTTTTTGGCCCTTTTTTATTGTTTGAGCACTGTATCACCCAACATGTTCAATATACCTTCACTGACAACTTTGTACCTCATGGCTTGAAGAAGTTGTACTCTCAATCCTGGTTCTGATACCATGTCGCTCATTCATTCAGGATAAAACAGATGGACAGTTGTGGGTTTGGTTCAAGCAACTTTATTACACACAAACACATCAGGACTGAGGCTTAGTGACTTAAATAAACTTATAAACAGACTGACTACTACACTCATACATGTTACACTCTGGCTGTTCTCTCAAAATGGCACTGCTGCCTGCACGTCCTCACTATTTATATGAACATGTCTACATCTGGAATTGCTTCTTAAAGTTGCACACACATGCTCTGTTCTACACTATCTAGTTATGCTATCTGGAGAACAGAGTACTTAACACAATCATCATTGCAGAAGTCTGACTTATACACTGTGATAGTGCACTTTGTACACAATAACATCATTCTGGTTTACCATAGAGGATGATGTTGGGAGAAGAGTCTTAAATTGATGTGGACTCACCCTGCAGGTTAAAGTTAGCTCCAGAGTGCTACTGTATTGTGGACAGCAGAAATCAGGTCATATCTGCACAATACCATACACACACAAATTGACTGTCCTGAAATTAGAACCCCCTACCTATCTATCTATGCCCCCTTCCTATCTACCTATGTAATTTAGAAGACTCAATACTTAATGCAAGTACCACTGTAGAAGTCTAATTTATACAGGTGAGAATACACTTTATACAATATGATATCAGTGTGGTTTAACAGAGAAGATGATGTGAGAAGGGTCTACCACTGATGTGGACTCACCCTGCAGTGTAAAATGAATTCCAGACTACTACTATATTGTGGACAGTAGTAGTTCAGGTCATATCTGCACAACACCATGCACACACACAAGTTGACTGTCATGAGGTTAGAACCCTCTACCTCTCTAGCTATGCACTCTAGAGGGCACCTTACTTAATGCAAACACCACTACTGAAATATGACTTTACAAACTGAGAATGTAGTGTAGATAGATTAGCATTTCATTCTGTGTCAGAGAAGATACTGTTATGTTGAAGGTTTTGTGCAAATCCATATTTGTTAATATGAAGGAATAAGGTAATTGTTATGCTCATTAATACATACATGCTGCTGACTTATGTCAGCTATGCTGTCAGTGTATAATGCTGAACTGACAGTGACATGTATCTACCTATCTTGTGTAGATGAGACACGCACACTTCTGAAACAGGTTGGACAATGAATCATTCATGGATCAGCAAGTTATGATGATAGTATGTAAACAAAAATGAATGTTACTTATATTAGCTAAGGTATGTTCTCATGCATGGGCAATGTGGCCTGTCAATACCAAGCAATACTTAATGTTCCATTGGAGGAGGGATAAAACATGATAATTTGTGTACACTATGCTGTATGTGGTTGCATATCATTTGTATATGTTAGTGCTGTCAGCACTCTGGACAGTCCTTACTGGAGAAAATCCACATGTTAACCTAGCTTTCTCTGTGGCACAAGATACAAACTCTCTGAGCTAAATGAGAAAGCAAGGCTCGACTGTACTATGCAGATGATTTTACAAACAGTCTCAGAATGTGATTATTATATTAACTTTTTCCATGAGTTTAAGAATCCCTAGGAATGGCTATCATACATATGTTTCCTAGCAAAATTATATATGTAGTAGATACTGAAATAACTTTGTATGCATACTACACATAGACATGCATCAAGGGGCATTTATTTATTTATTTTATTTTACATTTGTTTACCAGGGATGTCCAGTTGAGCCAGTCATCATTTTTAGTGGAGGCCTGTGGAGAAGAGCTCAATTACAAAAACACATTACACACAATACAAGAAATTGATAACAATCAAGAATATATAACCTTTGATAAATATAGGCAGTAAATACTTTATACAAAAACAATAAAAAATATAAAGTGGAAAAAAGAAAGGTAACAAATAAATTAGCATGAAATAGTGTGTACCATCATAAAAAACGACTGATCAGTAGATCAATATCATGGTTTTGGTGGTAAATATTTATGAGATACATGTATGGTGTATGAACAAGAAAAAGGCTGATTGCTGCTATGCTAGTGTTACTTGTTCTAAACAGTGACAGCTAATGCAATATTGAGGTGAAGTACAAGAAGGAGAAATATGATGAAACTCTAGGAAGCTTGAGATAGGTAAATAAAAATAGGGCAGTAGTGAGATTCAGATAGGTAGAGAGAAACTGGAATTCCTTTAGAGAAGGGATAGCTTGGATTTTAGAATTTAGTAAGTGAGGAGATATTTTGGTTATAAGAACAGGGAAGGGCAAAATGATCAACCTGAATTAGTGTAGGAGCAAAGCCGGTTTTTGATTAAGTGTTTCTTAAGCAATAGTTTAAATTTGGATGTGTTGCTAGAATTTAGTATTTTCTGAGGCATGAAATTCCAGGACTCAGATATTTGGTGAGAAAATAGAGAGTTACCATTACAGTTATTAGATTTAGTTACTTTGAATACTAGTTTGTTGGAGGATCTTAGTGGCCTGCCATTTTTGTAGGGCTGCACTAAGCTCTTGAGTGTGGACAGTTGTCTGGATGGTGGTAGATGAAATGAATGAAAGTTGGTTGACAGATAGGAGATTTGGTAGTTCAATCCAGTTTAGTTTATGAAGTGCTGTGCAGTGTTGTGATCTGTAAGACAGGTTAGTAGCGAATCTTGCAATTGTTTATAGCAGGATTCCAGTTTGTTTAAATCTAATTTTCTGAGATTAATGAATATTGGTGAGGCATATAGAAGGGTAGACAGTAGAGTCCTAGGTATGGCATGCCTAGTGGCCTCAGTTAGGTATTGCTTGACTCTGTATAGTGAGCCTATCTTTATGTGGACCTTTTTGATAGATAGAGTGAGGTGTCTATCAAATTTTAGGTTGTTGTTAATTGTGACTCCAAGGAGTTTGGTGTGCTGGACAGGTTCAATTTTCATGTTATTGGCTGAGTAGATGGCGAAGGTGGAGAGTTATCAAGAGCTTTGCTATTAGAAAAAAACTTCTACTACCATCTTCAACAAAAAGATCACAACAAACCTAAAAAGTTTGGGGCAGGAATAAACAGTCCTCCACTCCTACCCCATCAGCTTCCAACCATAAAACCCCAGAGGATATTGCAAATACCTTCAATAGTTTCTTCACAGCGATTATTCAATCTCTAGCCAGCCAACTGGCACCCAGCTGCCCCAACCCAAATTCTGCTACAGCCAATACCCCACTCTTCTTTAGCTTTCAGCCTGTTTCTACATCACTTAGCAGATTTCTAATTGAGAAATTAAAACCAGCTACTCTAGCAGCCGCACCACAGTACCACCTCAGCCCTCCTATCCTTCTCTAATACCATAAACTATAACCAAAATAATAGCAAGCTTTCCTCAGCCCTCTTTTTAGATCTATCCTAGGCCTTCGATATGGTAAACCATCAAATACTCATTCACTCCCTTAAGGCATTCTCACTAAATAGCCACGTGCTTCAATGGTTTCAATCTTACCTGCGTGGAAGACAACAAGCTATCCTATGGCAGGACAAACTATCAACCCATCTACCCATCACCCTAGGAGTCCCCCAGGGCTTCATCTTAGGACCCCTTCTTTTCTCTATCTTTATTAATGACCTTCCCACTATAATCCCAAATGCTACCTGTATCCAATATGTGGATGGCTCCACATTGATTTATTCAGCCACCTCTCCAACAGATCTAATGACATTAACCCAGAATACTTTCAATATAGTTGAAAACTGGCTCTCTAACCATCAGCAGATATTAAATCCTAACAAAACAAAGTTGCTTCTTTTCTCTCCCACTTGTAAGTCTTCCTCACTACTCTTTAGCATAAATTCTAATAATGATACTATTATCTCCCCAGATGAGCAAACCAAACTTTTAGGCGTCACAATAGACACACCTTCAAATCTGATATCCATGTCAATCAAACTATAAAACCATTAACAAAAAAACTTGTCTCTCTCTATAAGCTCAAACCTCTCCTTACTCCATTTGCTAGGACTGCTATTGCTCGTTCCCATCTACACTCCACTCTTCTCTATGCCTCCCCTCTACTCACTAATTTGAACAAATCTGCTCTTAGCAAACTCTCCAGCTGTTATAACCATATTGCTAGATTTGCAATAGGCATGGCCTATAGGACCCACCACTGTCACAACCTAAATCTTCTGGGGTGGCTAGAGTGGCTGAGCCTACTTTATTTTATTTTTTATTTATTTTACATTTGTTGACTGGGATAGTCCGACTGGATACATGTCCATTTTCAGCAGAGGCCCGGGGAGAAAAGTTCCAGAGTATACATAATAAAACATAGCAATAAGGACAATATAACAGAAACAAAAACAAAGGTGAACGTAGCAATGCAGACAAATACAAGTAACCAATTACAGTTAATATTTTGACATTCAAAAGTAGACAGTTACATGACCTTTGTAAGCAGAAGTTATAGTAAGGAGAAATGAAAACACATTAGCATTGACATCTAGTAGATTTTGTACATTTTTGTACATTTATTAAAGTTGGCTAGCCAGGTTTGTTACAGTGACAGAGCCAGTTTAGTACCAGATGTTGTTTGAGTTTTGTCTTAAATTCACGTGGGGAGGAGAACATAGTAATATCAGCTGGGAGTTGATTCCATGTTCTACCTGCAGAGTTTGCCAAGAGAGATACTCCTGCTGTGTTGTTGGTTTTGATTGTAAGAATTTGAAGTTTATTAGAGGATCGAAGCAGTCTCTGATTAGTTTGGGCGGTGATACTATTTCTAAGAGCTGGCATGTTATCTGAATTATAGATAATCTTGTTAGCTATGATTAGAACGTTATATTGTATGAGACTGGGGAATTCTAGCCACATAGGCTGTTTGAGGTTAATGCAATGGTGGGTTCTGCATGGCTGGCCAGTGACAAATCTGGCAATGTGATTGTAACAGGTAGACAGTCTGTTAAGTAGTGACTTGTTTAGATTTGACAGAAGGGGGGAAGCATATGTAAGTGTTGAAATTAGGTGAGAGCAGGCAATAGCAATTTTAGCTGGAGGGGTTAGAAAGGCTTTAATTCTATACAATAAACCAAGTTTCTTATTGGTGTTATTTATTATTTCATCAACATGAAGTTCACATTTTAGGTTATTGTCAATAATGACACCAAGCAGTTTTGTAGAGGGGTCTGCGGAGATACCATCTTTTGCGCTAATGGTGAAAGAGAAAGTTGCAGACCTTTGAGTAGGTGTGAATAGCAACATTTTAGTTTTTTTGGGATTTAATATTAGCCGTCGACTAGTGAGCTAGTTTTGTACAATATTAAAGGTGGACTGGGTAGCATTCTTTACATCTGCGGGAGATGTGGCTGAGCAAACCAGAGTGGAGTCATCAGTGTATTGGATACAGCTGACGTTTGGGATGACAGTATAAAAGTCATTAATGAAAATTGAGAACAGTAGGTGCCCTAATATGGAGCCTTGTGGTACTCCAAGGATGTTTGGTAGTAGTATAGAAAGCTTGTTCTGCCAGAGAACAGCCTGTTGCCTCCCAGTCAGGTAGGAATTGAACCATAATAAGGCATTAGAGTCTAGATTGAATGTTTGCATGGTGTGTAACAAAAGTTGGTGATCTACCATGTCAAATGCCTTGGAGAGATCCAAGAAGAGGGATGAGGAGATGCGATTATTATTGCGGTTGTTGTTTATTGTATTGGTAAAGGCAAGTAGGGCTGAGGTAGTACTGTGGTAAAGTTGAAAGCCATGTAGGGTATCAGACATGAGGTGATTTTGGATTAGGTGGTGCATGAGTTGTTAGTGTATACATTTTTCCAATATTTTTGCAAGTTGTGAAAGTATAGCTATGGGTCTATAATTGGAGAATTCAGTGGAGGAGCCTCCTTTATGTAGTGGGATAATATAGGATGTTTTCCAAATAGTGGGAATTTTTGCTTCTGTTATGGTATGGCTAATTAATATTGATAGTGGATAAGCTATAGTGTCCGCTGATTTTTTAAGGTATTCAGCGGGTAGTTGGTCAGCAGATAGAGTGGTGGGTTTTAGTTTTTTGATAAGGGTGCGGATGAGTAAAGTGGGAACTGGTTGGAAGCTAAATGAGAGTCTATCTAAAGGGGTGGTATTGTCAGACCTGGGGGAGCTAGGAGGAAGTTGGCTAGCTAGGGTTTGAATTGTTTCAGTAGAGAAGCAGATAAAATTATCTGAGACTTCTTTAGGAGATTTGTCAATGAAACTAGTGGGGATGGGAGTGGATGTTTTTCCTGTGTGGAGTAGATTATTTAGACTAGCCCAAAACATTTGAGAATTGTTTTGGTTTTCAGTCTGGATTTTGCAGTAATATTGTTTTTTGTCATTTAGAATTGCTTTTTTGGTGCATTTCTGACTTGTCTGTACTTAACACGGTCTAGGGTGTCTTTAGTGAACCGCCAATGAGCCCATAATTTGTTTCTAATATGGATTTTTTGCCTGGACTCTTTGGTAAGCCATGGTGCTGTAGCTGCTTTCATTCGCTTTGAGCGGACAGGTGCATGCAGATTAAGGATTTCTAGAAATTTATTATTAAAATAAAGTACAGCCTCCTCTAGGGGTAGATGTTTTAGTACAGACCAGTTGCAGCAGGTAAGTTCCTGTTGGAATTTTGCTTGATCAAAGTGTGTTATGTGCCTGACTTTCCTGAGTATGGGTGGTTGTGAGTTAATAACTTTTTGCTTAACTACATAAGTGAGGAGATGATCACTTAGACCATTGGGAAAGGTCCCCACAGTGTAAAGTTGGGGATTACTATTTACAAGCACCCGATCAAGTATACTTTCTTTTTGGTTGGGTTTACCTAGCCTGGTAGGGGAAGTCATAGTTTGTGTGAAAGCATGCAGATTGATGTAGGTAGAGGGGGATTCAGAGGAACAGGTTCCCCAATTTATATTAAGGTCTCCCAGCAGTAGGGTTTCTTGAGGGTAATGACAGGACAGCCAGTGAAGTACAACCAGCTTATAATTGCCCACAAAGTTCTCAACCACCCCGATAATACACCTGCACTTAAAAATATCAATAACCCTTATAGCACCCTGAGGTCACTTCACTCTTCTAATAAACTACTGGTTCAAACATCCAAAATCAACAACTCTGCTGGGGACTCTCTGTTTGCTAACTCTGTTCTAAACTTGGAACTCTCTTCCTGCTGATCTTACTCTTGAACCCTCTCTTACTCAGGTCAAAAAAAGCCTCAAGCTATACTTTAAAACTCACTGGCTGTGTCCTTGTTCCAAACCCGGCTAGATCCTCCTCTAAAGTCTGTAATCACGTTACATTGCCTAGTTAATTTGTCAGCACTGTTTTAACTCATTCACTCCAATGGAGCTCAGGAAGTTTGCACTGTAACTTCCAATGGGTGGAGCTTAAGACTTTTGTCAGAATCAAATTATGTCCTTACATTTTAAATAAATGTTCATATGTCTGAAATTATAGAGATTACTAAAGAAGTATAAATAGCAAAATAGCTTCAGCACAAACTATTTTATAGTGGTACTGTTCTTTAGGTTCTAGGTATTAATCCAAATAAGTCACAGCACATGCAGTAACTCTTACATTTGTAATATTTTATAAACAACTTACAATATCTCAGCAACTACTCAACATTTTATTCATCTAGCTGCAAACTTTCATATGAGGCTAAGGAGGTCTGTATTTGTTACTTGGTTATTGAGATATTTAGAAAAATATGAAAATAATATCTATATAAATTAATATCATAAAAACAACAGTTAATATCTATTTACCTGCACTAGACAGAGATCAGATATTAATACAGTTGAGTCTGCCATTGTGTAAGCTTTAAGATGACATTTTTTAAAACCTTGTACATAGTATGGTTTTGGACTTATTGTTGCAAATATAAACAAGGAATATTTGACGCCTAGAGGTGTCAGTAGGAATTAACTGCAGATGCACTTGGAGGCATCTCTCGGATGTAATGAGTTAAAAATGTATGATTATATGACCTGCTTGCTCAACTGGAGCCTGTAAACTGTGTGTAATGTAATCATTTTGTGATTTTTTTTACTTTATGTTCTACCTTGGAGCTTTTCTCCCCAGGCCTCCTCTGAAAATGGACATGTATCCAGTTGGACTATCCCGGTCAACAAATGTAAAATAAAATAAATAAATAAAACAAATAGTGAACAGCATAAGCTTTATTTATTTGGACTGAGTATGAGTTAAGAGTCTGAGAGGTATTTTCAATGTTTTAGATTTTGAAAGATTTTGGAAAGTTTACAACCCCCCCCCCAAAGGACCAGTCACAATACCAGTAGATTGCCAGGCACGCAGTATTACTGCTGCACCAGTTAAAACAGCACTGTCCAAGGCCAAGAATACAGCTTCTATGGGACCTGACAATATCCCTGGCTGTGTTCTACATGAACTACAGAGTGAACTGGCACCTCACCTGTGTACCCTGTTCAATCACAGCCTCAGCTCAGGCTTTGTCCTTATGGAATGGAGCACTGCTACAGTCTCTCCTCTCCACAAAGGAGGAGTGACTATAGATCCTGGGAAATATCGCCCCATTAGCCTGAAGAGTCTGATATGCAAAGCTATGGAACGCATCATCATGGACCTAATAAACAAGGATACAGGGAATCACCAAATTCTGGAGCCCACAAAGTTTGGTTTTGTGAAGGGTAGATCATGCCTGCCAACGTGGTCAATTTCTTTGAGTCAGTCACCAGAGCTGTGGATGAAGGCAAGATGGTTCATACAGCCTACCTTGATCTAGCCAAGGCCTTTGATACCATTCCCCACTCAGGAATCATAGAAAAACTTACTAAGCTAGGCATTAACCCCAAATTGACTCACAGGTAGAACCCACAGTGTGAAAGTAGCTGACTCCAAATCAGACTGCTAACCAGTCATGAGTGGAGTCCCACAGGGTTCAGTCCTGGGTCCTCTCCTGTTTGCTATCTACTTCTCTGAAGTCCAAGCCAACACAAAGGGACTCTGGCTGACAAAGTTCACAGATGATTACAAGTTGGGAGCTATTAACTCCCCAAGTGATGTTGACATCCTACAGAAAGGCCTCACTGAGACCAATGACTGGTGTCAGAACCATGTCCTTAAGCTCAATGCCAAAAATCATCATCATTCCCTTTGGGAAAACCCCGGTTCCCATGAATTACCACATTGGTGGTAGTCCACCGAACACAGAAAGCATTATAAGAGATCTGGGAACACAGGTTGACAGCAACCTCTCTTTTGACCACCACATTGCCACTGTGGTCAGAAAGTCCTTCTATGTGGGTCATCTCATTACTAAGGGTTTTGCATCCAGGAAGAAAGAGATCATTGTCTCCCTCTACACTTCACTCATTAGGTCAATCATTGAGTACAATGCCCTATATGGCATGTACCTCGCTAGACACCTGCAGCAACTGGAGAGGCCACAAAAGTACCTCACAAAGAGGATCCTAGGCCTTAAACATTTGTCCTATATGGACAGACAAAAAACTCCAAATATTCTCTGTCTCATATTGCCTACTTAGAGGTGATCTCTGCTTGACTTACAAAGCCATGTCTGACCCAGGTCATTGTCTCCCTCTACTCTTCCCTCATTAGACCAGTCATTGAGTACAATGCCCCATTTGGCATGTACCTCACTAGACACCTGCAACAACTGGAGAGGCCATAAAACTACCTCACAAAGAGGATTCTAGGCCTTAAACATTTGTCCTATATGGACAGACTCAAAAAACTCCAACTATTCTGTTTCATATCGCCTACTTAGAGGTGATCTCTGCTTGACTTACAAAGCCATGTCTGACCCAGTTCTGTCAGAAATGCTACATCTAAAGATATCTGAGTCCCTCCACATCACTGCTCCAGAGACCTCAACCTCATTACCACAATCAACAGAACATGCTGGAGGGACAGGTTCATAACCTAGAGACTGCCCGTGCTATGGAATAGAATTCCCATACATGTCAAGCAGAGCACCTCACTCACCCTCTTCAAGAGAAATCTTGATGAGTGGATGGGAAATAGAAAATTCACCCCATGGATCACTCCAGTGGCTTTACTCGACAGAGGCGCAGGGAACTAAGGTCGGGTGGCATGATGCCAGGGTAATCCTATGGGCTAGGCTTGTAAAGGCTCCAGGGCCATTAGCCTAGTACACACTTATGAACCTATTGTTGAGTTGTTTGAAGGAGTTCTGGTAGGGAGGGAGCTGAGCATATGAGGGTGGAGTCATCTACATAGTGAACGATGGTTGCATGCTGGGTGGCTGTGCTGAGCCTATTGGTGAATATGGTGAAAGCAATGGACCAAGAATTAAGCCTTGGGGTATACCTACTCAGACCGATTATAGGGTGTGAATTTCATTTTGCCAATTAACTGCCTGTTGGTGGTCGGTTAAGTAGCTGAAAAACCAGAAGAGGGTTGGCTTGGTTATGTTTAAGGAAGCTAGCTCATTTAGTAGCTTTTGGTGGGATACTGCATCAAAGACATATCAAGAATGATAGTTGAGATGAGCTGGTTGTCATTTCTAAGCTGGTTGATTGAGTTTGTAAAACTAACAAGGGCAGGGGCTGTACTGTGTTTAGGTCTGAAGCCATGTTGAGATACAGATAAGAGATTATAGGTTCATAGGTTCATAGGCTGGTACTAGGCTATCGGCCCTAGGGCCTATACAAGCCTAAACATAACAATTCCCCGGGTATTTCTTCTCACACTATTTACTTCCCTGGACCCACTGTCTAGCAGGGCAACAGAGGTGATCCCCAGGGTGAATTTCTTTTCTCCCATCCAATCATCAAGGTTCCTTTTGAATAGGGCCAAAGAGGTGCTCTGCTTGACATGTATGGGCAGTCAATTCCAGAGTCTGGGGAGTCTCTGGGTCAGGAACCTAACCCTCCAGCATGTTTTGTTTATTGTGATGACAAAGTTTAGATCCCTGGAGCATGTGGCTCTGAGGGATTGGTATTTCTTTAAGTGTAGCATGTCCAGCAGCTCTGGGTTTGACATGGCCTTGTATGTTAAGCAGAGATCACCTCGGAGTAGATAATATGTGACAGAATATAGCTGCAGTTTTTTAAGACGGTCAGCATAGGGCATCTGCTTTAGGCCTGTGATTATTTTAGTGAGGTATTTCTGCGGCATTTCCAGTTGTTGCAGATGTCTTGAGAGGTACGTACCAAATGGGTCATTGTATTCTATAATGGGTCTAATGAGGGATGAGTACAGTGGGACAATGACCTCCTTTTTTCTGGATGAAAATCCCTTAGTGATGAGGTGTGCCACATGAAGGACTTCCTGACTGTTGTGGCGAGGTGGTTATTGAAGGTGAGACCACTGTCCACCTGTGTCCCTAAGTCTCTTATCACACTTTCCATGTTTAGTGCACTGCCACCTGGGTGGTAATTCATGGGTACATGTTTTTTTCCCAAAGTGGATAACTATACATTTCTTGGCATTGAGCTTGAGCCCATGGCTCTGGCAGCAAGCATCTGTTTCTGTAAAGCCTTTTTGTAGAGTATCCACATCATTTGGGGTTTCAATAATGGCTCCCAGTTTGCAGTCATCTGCAAACTTTGCTAGCCAAAGTCCCTTAGTGTTGGCCTGTACTTCAGAAAAGTACATGCCAAACAAGAGAGGTCCCAGGACTGAACCCTGAGGTACTCCACTTGTCACTTGTCTGGAGCTGGATTTGAAGTCAGCTACTTTTACAGTGTGGGTTCTGTCAGTAAGCCAGTTGGCAACCCATCAAGTGACGTAGGGATTAATGCCCAGCTTAGTAAGTTTATCTATGATTCCAGAGTGGGAGATGGTGTCAAAGGCCTTGGTGAGGTCCAGATAGGCTATGTGGACTGCCTTACCCTTGTCCACGGCTCTGGAGACTGAATCAAAGAAGTCAATGAGGTTCAGGAGACAAGATTGGCCCTTCACAAACCCAAACTGGGTGGGGTCCAGTGTTCTAAGGTTGCCAATGTGTTTGTTTATAAGTTCCATGATAATACGTTCCATGGCCTTGCAGATCAGCTCGTCAGACTGATGGGGCGGTAGTTCCCGGGATCCAAGGTGGATCCCCCCTTGTGGATTGGGATAACTGTAGCTGTGTGCCACTCAGTGGGCACGAAGCCTGAGGTGAGGGTATAATTAAACAGGACACTAAGGTGAGGTGCCAGTTCATTTTGTAGGTCATGTAATACACAGCCCAGGATGTCATCTGGTCCAATGGATGCTGTATTCTTAGCTTTGGTGAGTGCGTTTTTTTTACCTGTGTGACCATTATTACCGGAATTTGGCAATTTTCTGGTATTGAGATGAGCCATTTAGGGGGTGAGAGGGGGGTGAAGTTGGCACTGAATCGATCTGCCATGATATTGGCAATATCCTTGGGATCAGTATATTTAATGCCATTCTGTTGTAGCTCAGAGCAGATCTGAGCATTGCCATTTAGATTCTTGACATAGTTATAGAATGCCTTGTGGCTGTCTTTGGAATCTTTGACAATTTTATTTTTGTAATTAGCTTTGAAGGATTTTATGAGGGATCTCAGCTTCTTACTGAGGCTGTTAAGGGAGTTTTTTTTATCCTGGGGCTTTCCTCTTTTCTGTAACAGTTTCTTCAGTTCTATTATTGTTTATTAGATAGTCAAGGAGTTGTCTGTGTATGCATTTTTCAAGAATCTTGACTATGGGACAGAGGAGGGCAATTATTCTGGCAGTTTGAGAACTCAGTAGAGGAGCCGCCTTTGTGAAGAGGGATGATATAAGAGACTTTCCAGAGTTTGTGGATGTCCTGCTCAGCAATGGAACAGTTTATTAGGAGAGATATAAGGTAGGCAATGGCATCTACTGCTAGCTTTAGAAATTCACTGGGGAGTTGGTCAGCTTTGACGGAGGAGAGCTAAAGTTTGGAAAGATTTTTTTCATGGTATTAGTTATTAGTTTGAATTGGTTTGTCTTTAAAGGAATTGAGGGTTCTGTCTAATTCATTAAGAACAGAAAGGGGGTCCTGCTGTCATTTTTTACTAAGAAGATTACAGAGTTAATAAACTGTGAAATAAATTGTGAGGCAATGCTATCTGTGGAATTTGCATTGGTTGGAGCTGGGGTTGTGACCTATCCAGGTTTTACTAGTTTGATTGCTCCCCCAAATTTCTGGGGATTATTTTGGTGTTTTTGTTGCATTGTTGTAAAGTATAACTTTTTTTATTGTATGATTTGTTTTTTGGCAAAGATGCATAACTGATGTAGGTAAGAAGGGAGTCTTAATTTTTGGTTTTGTGGTACAGGGATCAAGCTCTGTCTTTCTGTTTGAGGAACTACTTTGTGCCATTGGTAAGTCATGCTATGTGCTTGGAGTTAGAATGGGTCTTTCTAAGGAGAGCTAGGTTGCTTAGGATATTGAGGAATTTGTTATTGAAAGACTGAACAGCTGAGTCAAGGTGCAGATATTTTCAAAGAGACCAGTCACATTGTTGCAGGAAGGATTTGACGACTTCAGGGGAGAAATGTCTTTTGTTGTGGACAAGTTTGTAAATTATATTTTTAGTAGAGCAAATGCCTAAGAAGGTACATGGGTAGGTGATCACTTAGACTGTCAGGGAGACAGCCAGATTGATAACAGAGAGAGGGTTTGTTAGTAAATGTCCAGTCTAGGATTGATTCTTTTTTGCTATGTTTGTCAAATCTGGTAGGTGGTTGTATAATTTGACAGAAACCATGGAGGTTAATAAAATAGGAGGGATTTTCTGAGGAGTAGGTTTACTAGTGCATGTTGAAATCACCCATTATTATTGCTTCTTGACTAAAGGATGAGGCACACCAACAAAGAAGGTCTTCAATAATGTCTGGGTTGTTACCTGGGGGTATATAAATAGCTATTATAATGATGTGTTTGTTGGAGTTTAGTTGAAGGTGGGTGATTAGAATTTCAGAATTCAAGAGGTCTGTGGAGGCTGATTTGAAGTCCTTCTAGTTTGATAGTGTTTTTATATATTACAGCTATGCCGCCATCTCATTTATGAGTCCTGTCAGATCTATGGATGTTATAACCATGGATTAGAATTTCACTATCTGGTATGTGGGGTTTTAGTCACGTTTCTGTTAGGACTGCTAATTTGGGAAAGTGTTGGGTGACAGTTGCATGAAATTCATGAGTTTTATTTAGGATGCTTCTTAGGTTCATGTTTAATATTAAGAGATTAGAGCTACTTCATGTGAGATTAGTGATGTTTGGGGAGTAAGGTTTTTTTGGAGTGAGAGGGGTTTGATTAAGGGGTTGAGGTCCTGGATTAGGATGTATGTCACCACTTAGTTTGATCAGGGTAGAATTGAACAGAAATAGGTGTGCCAGTTTGGTAACTAGTTTAACATATTTGCAAAGTAAATGTGGGGTTAACTGTGTGTATATTTAAATATGAAGAATTCTGTATTGGAGTGGTTTTAAAGGTATGTAGATATGGCAATGTTGTTTAAAGAAGTATGGGGTGTGTCATTGAGTGGGTTAGTAGGGAGTAAATAGTTATGACCTGCTGCGTTTGATCACAAGTAGAAACATAAGAGGTAATTAGCAGAATAAATAGTACAAAGTGTTGGAGGAACATTGTGTTTGTATTTAATTTGGAGCTAAGTGTTGTGTTGATGAATGGTGTAGGGAGCAGCTAATGAGGATGTGGCTGCTATAGGGATGAGTGACATCACAAATTAACTGGGTATATAATGAGATGTAAGGCAAACACTCACCGCATTATGCAGTAACACCCAAAGTGCCACTTAACATGAATGACTACAGTTGCACATTGCCAGACCGAGCAAATGCAGATACTACAACCGATAAAACAGAAGGCACTTTGAGAAATACCTAGTTAACTCATTCTCAGGAAAGGCACGTATAAAAAACAGACAGTATGAGTTTCACCTGATGCTGAATATGGACCATTGTCAAGAAAAAAAAATATGTTTGCAAACTTGATCATTATCTCTAGAGCCCACCAAGGAAATCCGACTTCACACATTTGAAAGGACAGTGATCCCTTATGTAGCCAATGGAAGATTTAGCTTTTATTTTTTAACAAAGCAATGGCAGATAGACAATGCCATGACATGACATTTACATCCTTCAGACTAATGAATAGTCAACGGTACAAAGGGGTGAAGGAGAAGGGTGAAGACAGACACAGATATAGAGACACATATGAAAGGGTGCTGTTATTGGTTGTTAATGTACATCCTAATGGTGTGTCCTCAGTATTACTCACTTAAGCTCTGTATCAGTAAATAATGGCTTTGATGGTGAAGAAGCTGTAGGGCAGGAAAAAAACTTATTCTGACATGGGTAGAGTAAGGGTGGTGTAATCATTTGTCTTTATGTGCATTAATGTGCTTGCAAATGTTTTTTTGCAACAGTATTCAAAATCTGTTCATGAAAGTTTGTTAATGGACAAAAATGAAGATGGCTGTCATTAAACATATTATAGAAGTATAACTCCAAAGTAAAATATAATGTGACATGCATCTGGACTTGAGCCCTTGATGCTATGGGCAAAAAAGCAATCTTCAGACAAGTGATTAATATCAACACTCAACAGAGGAAATTGCATTTTGTTACATCTAGTTGTCATAGGTTCATAGGTTAATAGGTAGGTACTAGGCTATTAGCCCTAGGGCCTATACAAGCCTAGCCAAAAATGTACCCTGGCTTTCGCCACCCAAGAAAATTATTTTCCTGTGCCCCTGTCGAGCAGAGCCACAGAGATGATCCCTGGGACGAATTTCTTATTTCCCATACAATCATCAAGATTTTTCTTGAAGAGTGCTAATGAGGAGCTTTGTTTGATATATATATATATAGGTAGTTTGTTCCAGAGGATGGGAAGTCTTTGGGACAGGAATCTATCCCTCCAGCATGTTCTGCTTATTGTGGTGACAAGGTTTAGGTCCCTAGAGCATGTAGCTTGGAGGGATTGGGATTTCTTTAAGTGGAGCATGTCCAACAGCTCTGGGTTTGACATAGCTTTGTATGTTAGGCAGAGATTGCCTCTGAGTAGGCGATATGCGACAGAGTAAAGCTGGAGTTTTTTGAGACGGTCTGCATAGGGCACCTGTTTGAGGCTAGTAATCCTCTTTGTGAGGTATTTCTGCGGCCTTTCCAGTTGTTGTAGATGTCTTGTGAGGTACATACCAAAAGGGGAGTTGTACTCTATAATGGGTCTAATGAGTAATGAGTAGATGGGAACAATGACCTCTTTTTTCCTGGATGAGAAACCTTTTGTGATGAGGTGTGCCACATACAAGGATTTCCAAACTACTGTGGCGATGTGATTATCAAAGG